>NW_025340356.1:0-3568 GCF_016433145.1 Gracilinanus agilis | reverse complement strand
ATAATATATAACATAATGTTACATTATATCATACTATAATATTATTACATTATATTTTATCATATTATTATATCATATTATATCATATATTATGTTATATTATGTTGTTATGTTATGTTACGTTACGTTATTTTATGTTATGTTATGTTATGTTATGTTACGTTATTTTATTTTATATTATGTTATATTATGTTATAATACATATTATTCTCTTCCAGGGTCAAAGTTTGTGGTCATTATGGCTCAGTTACTTCATTCTTATCTGACTCTTACTGAACCCATTTCGGGTTTTCTTGGAAAAAATACTAGTGTGCTTTGCCATCTCCTCCTCTGTTCCATTGTAACCAATGAGGAAACAGGCAAATGAAGTTAAGTGACTTGTTGAAGGTCACATGGCTAGCAAGTGCTTCAGGCCAGATTTGAACTCAGAAAGCTGAGTCTTCCTGACTACAAGACTTGTCCTCTATCCGCTGTGCCTAGTTTATCCATGTGACAAGATAAGCTACTACTACATTTAAGCACTGGCTTTCATTTTAGTGATATTTTCCCTTATATTAATTGCCTTTATTATGGATTTCCTGATTATGCTCAACCGGCTCTGCATTAGCTCATAAAAATCTTTCCCTGTTTCTCTAAATTTCTAGTTTCTCTGAATTTCTCAGAGCACAATCATATTTCCTTACATTTGTGAAGATAGAATTATCTCTCTTTGTCTATTTTAATGAAATCAATCCACAATCTTTAACTCGATGGATCAAGAACTCAAAGTACCCTTACTGAACACTTAAGGAAGAGAGTTCACAAGTCAAAAACTCTCACCTCCAAAGGGGACTGACCAGCCCTGGGGAGGACTAAGCAAATTGAAAGACTATGATTTGTTTCTGTGAAGAAGGGGGGAAGACAGGAAATGATGTGTAAAATGGGGTATAAAGGAGACCAACCTGGGCTGGAGAGCAGGGCCTTCTACAATTCCTTTCCTGGCATTTGGAGAGATTGGTTCTGGAGTTTCCTGCCTTGCCTCTGGAGGAGACTCTTTCCCTGGATCCATCATCAGCTTGATGGGTGAGTGGCTCAGCTGTACAAGAGGCTGTGCTGGTGGACTTCTGGCTGAAGATTCCACTCAGAGAATGAGACCTGAGGAAGCCTCCTGCTGGGGTGCTGAACGGACTTCACTTCCTCAAGAAGCTCTTATGGCTGATAGGCTTGTTAAGAATCAGTCTCTTTATCTACATTTCCCACTTTCCCTCTTTCCATCTCTTTGTAAATAAAAGCTGCTAAAATGCATTTTGACTTAAGTTATAATATTTTAAAATCAGCAACGACAATATTACTTTATAACTCTCTTATGGAGTCAAAACCCCCCAATTTTAATCCTTACACATTCACAGTTCAATGATTCTCCATTAAACTTTGTTTTCAGTGCTTCTTTCAAAATTTGCTATAAAAAGTGCTACTATGAATATAGTACATATGGAGAGTTTTGTTTTTTTTTACTTCCTTGGGCTATACATTCATGTAGAATTTCAAAACATACTTGATCCCTAACATCTCCTGTATATTATTCACTTTCTTAGCCTACATAAATGAAGGCTTTTAGCTCCAGATTTTCAAAATAAAAATTCATTTTGAAGAATTCTGGAGATTCTCCACCTAGGGAAAGGATAAAGGACTTACACTGAATGTAGAATTCCACATGAGAGTCCTTCAAATATATGGAGGCAGCTATTATGCTATCCCAACTCTTCTTCAGACTAAAAATGCTCATTTGTTATATCAAATAGTCATATCGTTGAATCTCCAAGGTTTTCAATGTGTTTGTTGCCTTCATCTCCATGGACGCTGTATAAATTATACCTGCATTTCTCAAGTTGTCTTGTCCTGAAAGGAATATAACATTCTGAATATGAACTGATCAGGACAGAGTACAATGAGATGAACAAAAACTGCCCTCAGGACATTATAAAACTCTCAATGCAGCCTTCAATTCAGTTAGGTTGTAGATGCTACATCACACTTTAAATTCCTATTAATCTTGAAATCCATTAAGAGCTCTTAGATTTTTTTTTTTAATCAGATTCTTCCTTATAGATGAAGCACAATATCCTAGAGAGTTTACTGGGTGTGTAGACATGGGAGATGTCTCTCTCTTGGCAGAAATTCTATGTCTGGCATTTTTCAAACATGTGATCTTATACAACCAATTGATTTACCCTGAACCTACGTTTCCTTATTTATAAAATGATGATAAAAATGATTGTAGGACTAATCAGAGACAGAATTACACAGTGGCTAGAGAATTGCACTTTATTTTTGAAAGTTCTAGAACACAACTGACTGTTTGATCTGAGAGACATCAATTAACTTCTTCAAGGCCTAAACAATTCTCTAAGCCAGTGCTTAGAGCCAGAGAATGGTCTAAGTCACCAAAGGCAGATAAATGGAATTCAGCCAAAGAACCAAGAGATATTAGACGTGAGCTTTCAGGAATTAAAGAATCTGATGAGGAGACTGGAGAAGATGTAGCAACCAGAAATTTTTCATTGTAGAGTCAAACAACATAAAATATACCTGTGGTCAAGCAGCGAAGTGACTCAGTGGATAGAGAGCCAGACCTAAAAGCAAGAGGTTGTGAGTTCAAATCTGACCTCAGATGTGTCCAGGGTCAATCACTTAACCCCAATTGCCAATCCCTTATACCTCTTCTGCTTCGTAACAAATTTTTAAAAGTTAAAAATATAAAATAAAATATATTTGGTGAAATCTGAATGAAATATACCCTCAAACAAGGGTGGGAGATTATGGAGTCAAAGAAAGTGTGGATAGCAGACTGAGGAAGGTTTAACCACTGTTCTAACTTCTGGTGACTTTCTATTTTAACTCAAGAATCACCCTAACATCAATAAATACAAATGCTTCTTTACTACTGAAGGACTCCAAGTGGTGCCAATGTACCCTAAATTATGTTTCCCTTTGGCAAAGTTCTAGTAACTTTGTATAAATTAAATATCAATTAAATAAATACACCAGTTCCAGAAGACTCATCTCATTAGGTAGAGTGCCATCGAGTCCACGGTGGCATTTCAGTCCCCTGAACAGGGACAATCCCCAAAGGTGATGTGTGCCAAGGCAAGGACTGAAGTTAAGCCTGGCCAATTAGAGACTTTGAGAAGGAGCAACTAGACTAGTTTTTAAAAGCCATCAGGAGAAGTGGGAGACTCTTTGTCTCTCTCTCTCTCTCTCTCTCTTTTGTTGGTTTTGTTTTTGTTTTTGCCAGGACCGGAACAGCTCACTCTCCTTGGTCAGCAGTGGCTTGGAGACATTCTTTTTATATAGACCAACCAGGAGATTTTTCTTTCTCTCTTTCTCTCTCTCACTTTTACTAATACATGATTATAATTTAATATACAGCCTCCCAGATTCATTTTAATCATTACAACATAACCTCGTTATGAGTCTCTAGTCTGGTACCTGGGATGCAAACAATATGACTTCATTGCTTTGACATTTCATGTAGCCTGGAATTAGAAAGCGTGTATATATACATATACATACATACATATATATATAT
>NW_025340355.1:0-8441 GCF_016433145.1 Gracilinanus agilis | reverse complement strand
TATATATATATATAAATTTATAAATATATATGCATTTATTTAAATGTCAAATATATATATAATTATTTTTAAAGACATGAATGCTTTGAAAAGGAAGTGTATTGCGAATGACACTCAATATATAGATGAAGTAAGTAGTACTTTGGTATTGGTAAGCAACTAAGAAAGCTTAAAATGAGTCTCTAGTATCCTTTGAGAGATTCATAGGAAATTATAGAGATAGTGGATTCTTTCTTTTGTGGAAGGAGTACTTACACTATAAGTTATAAATCTACTGAAGTTCTTATCAGTCATCTATAGTTGAGGCTATGAATACAATACTAAACTGTTGGCAAAACTCAGTTTTATAAATGTGATATTTGGATTGACTTTCTGAGACTCACTGAAAAGAAACAATTTGAAGATCCGAGGACCTTAGAAACAAACAATTCACTTACATGGTCAGACCTTCTTATTCATTTATTTCTTACCCATATCTCTGGTATTTGGAAACTTATAATCTTCTTTGCATGAGAAAGCTTTCTCTGAACCTCTGACATAATCTGTCTTTTGCAATGGATATGTTTATTTACAACAACAGAAAAGAGACTTTATGAAGAATAAGCTTCTTTGATTTCATTGTTTCCTTTGTTTAAGGAACTTTATTCAACAACAGATATATATTATTAGCAAATTATTTTTCTTTCACAAACTCTTCCAGTTCCCTAAAGTTTAGAAAGTCTTCAGGTAGCAAGGTAATTTGATGAATATAGTGCCAAATGTGAATCAAGTGGATATAAATTCATATAATGCTTTAGACACCAGCTTTGTGACCAAGAATAAATGACTTCATTTTTGTTTGTCTTAGTTGCCTCATCAATAAACTAATGATAATGATATCTTCTTCCCAAGGTTATTATGAGGATAAAATGAAATACTATTTATGAAGGTCTTCACAGACTTTAAAGTGCTATATTAATTCTAAATAAATAATAGCAATTGTTATAATAGTAATAAAGAAACTAATTTTTCTAACAGGAAATATTTTATTGTTGAATTAGGAATATGTAGACTAGTCTACACATCAGGATTTATGTTGGGAGCCACTCAGAGAAATAGGGTCTTTTTTTTTGTTGTTTTGTTGTTTTTTTTTGTTTGTGTTTTTTTTAAACCCTTAACTTCTGTGTATTGGTTCCTAGGTGGAAGAGTGGTAAGGGTGGGCAATGGAGTTCGAGTGACTTGCCCAGGGTCACACAGCTGGGAAGTGTCTGAGGCCAGATTTGAACCTAGGACCTCCTGTCTGTAGGCCTGACTCTCAATCTATTGAGCTACCCAGCTGCCCCCAGAAATAGGGTCTTTTAATAGGATCTCTTATCTGGACCCCATCAAGATCAACATAAGTTTGGCAAAGTCCTACTCTGGGTTTGGGGGCCTGAAAGCAGGACACAGAATAGATGGCTTATCCGAGATGAGAATTTGGACCCCTCTCTGTGGCTTCTTTTATTATTGAAAACATATTAATTTAATTTTTTAGCATAGCCTTAAGTTTTATAGAAAGCCTCTAAGTACCATGTAGTAAACCAGCAGTTAATGAGTTAACGGCTTTTTTCTCAGCAGAGGCCAGTTGCTTCAGACATCCCAAGGACACTGCAAAGCTGATTCAGACAAATTCCACTCTTACTTAGGTACTTTCCAATGACAGAATACACCCCACATTCTTAAAGGCTCATTCTTTAACATATCTTTTGAAGTATGGAAGCTTTTACCAAAATAGAATATAAGATAAAGTTAAGACTCATTTTTTAATCTTGGACCTTGTCTCATCTGGGCATAATCTACATGTGAAAAAACATGCTGTGAGGTAATTCTTTAAACTTGGGTGTCTCTATACAGCTGTATTTTCAATTATGCTTTATAAAAAATGTATAAAATAAAGAAGGCTCAGAGGCTTATTGAAGCAGTCATGGGCTAACAGATTGGACTGACAGTTTCCAGTTTCTGCTAAACCATACACCTTTCCAGATCCCTGGAGCTGTTGGATAGCTTCCAACAGATTTAGACCTAGTTCCATCTTTACTGAGAGATCATTCAAGTCATCTGATATAAGTAAAATACATTGGAATGATTCAAAAGTCAAATGTATTACCTTGGAAAGTAGGAGGATACTTCTTATTAGAGGTCATCAAGTAAAAGCTAGATAAATGCATTTAGGATAAGGTATAGAGGAGATTCTCATTCTGTTACAAGTTAAGTGGTGTTCTTTGAGTCCATAATGATGAAATGTTGATATACTGTGATTTTATCATCTAAACTATAGTTACTCTATATTTAATTGGATGTTCAACCATTTATTTCCCTCTAACATAGAAAATGATTGTAAGAATTAATTAAAAATGATTTAAATAGGGGCAAGTGGGTAGCTCTGTGGAGTGAGAGTTAGGCCTAGAGACAGGAGGTCCTAGGTTCAAACCCGGCCTCAGCCACTTCCCAGCTGTGTGACCCTGGGCAAGTCACTTGATCCCCATTGCCCACCCTTACCACTCTTCAACCTATAAGACAATACACCGAAAATTAAGGGTTAAAAAAAAGAAATATACTTAAAAATGATTTAAATAGCATAGTTTCTGATAGAGTGGTACAGTGCTTTATTTTTTTTATTTGTTTTGTTTTTATTTTAGTATCAGGGACCATGAATGAATAATAAATGTTGGTACTTACTAGATGACATTCATTATTAAATGGCAAATCTCTAATAAGAATTGTAGGAGAAAAGAGAATCATTCATAATAACTGAATATTGCTATATCATTTTACATTTTGTCAGACATTTTAAATAGAATATCGCTAAACTTCTCAAAAAATCCTGTGATGTAGGAGCTACTGTTAGCTCCACTTTCCAGATAAAGCAACTGAGTTTCATCAAGATCATAGAGTTAGTTTGTCTCTGAGGGAGGATACTAGCTTAGGACTTCTTGATTTCATTCTCATATTTTAATTTCCATGCCACTTAGATGTTATGAATCTCCATACTTATTTTAATTACTCATTCTTCTTGTTCTTCAAAGTATTTAAAACAAACTGTTCTCTTCAAAGTTATGGATGATCTCAATCTCCAAATCTAATGGCCTTTCCTAAATTCTCAGCCTTCTTTTGCTCTTAGTAGTCTTTGACCCTTTCTTTTTTTTTTTTTTATTTTAAACCCTTAACTTCTGTGTATTGACTTATAGGTGGAAGAGTGGTAAGGGTAGGCAATGGGGGTCAAGTGACTTGCCCAGGGTCACACAGCTGGGAAGTGTCTGAGGACGGATTTGAACCCAGGACCTCCCGTCTCTAGGCCTGGCTCTCAATCCACTGAGCTACCCAGCTGCCCCTGACCCTTTCTTTTTTAACTAGATTTTATTTCTGTCCAATTACACATAGAAACATTTTTAACATTCAGTTTTGAAAAAAAATGAGTTCCAAATTATCTGCCTCTTTCTCATCTCATTCTTCCCATTCCCTCCCTGAAACAATAATCACTATGATATACATTTTACATATATGAACATGTAAAATCTTTTTTTATGTTTGAGATCTCTTCCACAAAAAGACTAATATAAAAAAATAAAAAGAAAGTGAAATAGAATGTTTGCATTCAGATTACATCACTTCTTTCTCTGAGAGCAATTGGCTTTTTTCATTATGAATCTCTGGGATTGTCTTGAATCACTGCCTTGCTAAAAATAATTATGTCATTCACAACTGTTCATCAAAAATTTTGTTATTACTGTATATATTGTGCTTGCTTTTCTCCTCACTTTACTTTTCTTAAGTTTATATTAATTTATTCCAGATTTTTTTGAAATCATCTTGTTCATAATTTTTTATAACATCATATTATTATAAGACAATAACATACCAGAACGTGTTCATTCATTCTCCTATGGATGGACAATCCTTTAGCTTATAAGTGCATGCCACCACAAAAAGCTATAATAAATATTTTTGTACAAATAAGTCCTTTTTCTTTATTTGTTTTCTTCAGTAAACAGACCTAGGTGTGGTATTGCTAGATAAAGGAGTTGGCAGTTTTAGAGCCCTTTGGATATAGTTCCAAATTACTCTCAAGAATGACTGGATCTCACCACAACTCCACTATTAGTATGTTAGTGTCCCATATCCTCTCCAATCTTTATCATTTTCCTTTTTTGTCATGCTGGTCAATCTGATAAGTT
Source organism: Gracilinanus agilis (assembly GCF_016433145.1). Lineage (NCBI taxonomy): Eukaryota > Metazoa > Chordata > Mammalia > Didelphimorphia > Didelphidae > Gracilinanus > Gracilinanus agilis. The sequence goes on along the minus strand of NW_025340355.1, from coordinate 4,248 downwards.
AGTATAGTGGCACCTCAGAATTGGTTTAATTTGCCTTTCTCTAATCAAGAGAGATTTAGATAATTTTTTCATATGATTATATATAGCTTTAATTTTTTTTATCTGAGAACTGCCTGTTCATATCCTTGGAGGACTTATACCATTGGAGAATGACATTTTAAAATACCTTTTTATTTATATTTGGGAAAAGAGACTATTATCACAGATACATTCTGTAATTATTTTCCCCTCAGCTTTCCTTCTAACTTTGTTTGTTTTGGCTTTGTCTATGAGAAAACATTTTTACTTAACATAAAGAAATTATACATTTTACATCTTATAGTGCTCTCTGTCTCTTGTCTAGTTTTCACAGTTCTGAGTTCTGACAAATAAACTATCCCATCTACCCCTAATTTACTCATGATATCACCTATTAAGTCTAAATCATGTTCTCATGTTGACTTTACTTTGCATTAAAGTGTGAAATTTTGTATTATCCCCAGATTTTGCCATACCATTTTTCATTAAACCAAGAGCTTTCGTCAAAAAAATGAGTTCTTCCAAAAGAGTGGATCTTTTTATTTATCAAAAGATAAATCATTATTTTCATTTATTACTAGGTATTGTATTCCTAATCTATTCCAATTATCCCTCATTCTATTCCTTAGCCAGTATCAGATTATTTTGATGATTACTTTTTGTAACACAGTTTGAGATCTGGCACTGCTGGGTCACATTCTTTCATATTTTTTAAGATGTCCATCTTCATCTCTCTTTGTCTAGTTTACAATGAGTCCTTAATAAATGCTTATTGGTTTTCTATGTTTTTCTTTTTTCCAAGACTACTTGCATAAGGGTTTGCCAGCCTGACTTAAAAATCAGTTCCTTGAATTCCCTTCTTATTTCTGTAAAACTTTAAGTCTGAGATTACTAAACATTGGAATATTTCTGCTAGACAGTCTTTCTCATTTCTACAAATAGAATATAGGGACCTAACTTAAATATAGCACTGTATATATTATTCACACACAATTAAAATTCAATACAAATATATGAATCTAAGTAATTTCTAAATTGGAAATCTAATCAATATTCTCTGAATTCATCCACAAACAGATCACCAAAGGAAAATTTAAATAAATTTGTCTTGATCAAATACAAATGCCCAAATGCTTGATTCAGAAGCTTTCAAACTATCTTGCTCTCAGGTCTCTCTGCAAAGTTTTCCTGAACTCAAACATTTTCAGGACTGAAAAACACCAAAAATACCAAAAACCACTAACTGTTCTTACTACAATAAATTTATCATAAAGATATGCCAAATAATTCCTTAGAAAATTAATCATTTCCCAATTTTTATCACCCCTGATGTATTACCACAAAAGCTTATATGAATTACCTCAGACACAAGCATAGTTGGAAGAGAATCTAATTAGCCATCTTTAGTATTTCCATCATCTAAAAAAAAATTAAGGATGGCCCAAATTAGAGGGATGTGTGGGAAGCCAATAAGAGACTAGATAAAAATCTGAGACTCATCTTTTGTGATCCTTGTAATTTCTTCTTGAAAAGTATTATGACCTTATGTGATCCCTTTTCTGATCCTTGTAATTTCTTCTTGAAAAGTATTATGACCTTATTGAAAAGCTTTAAGTTCCTATCAAACCTGAATTTAAAGAGTTAACACTGTTAACACAGCAAGGAATGCTGTTGCCTGTTATAGCCAAGGCCAAGATACTCCCCAACTTGGCTTTCTGATAAGAAGCCAGTCAAAATTCAGCCTTGGCCTTGGTCTATTCTGAAGCCAATGTTTTGCGTTTTGATGTGACATAATTTGTAACTTCTGCGCATCTGCAAAGTTTCGGGGGGGGAGGTTCTTTTCTGTGAAATAAGTCTTGAAATATATAATAAACTCCATGCTCCTGGAGCCAGAGCTGGAAGTATGAAGTAAAAGACATTTCCCTTGTCCTGTGCTTATTTCCTTATCAACTAAACTGTCCTTATCAGAGATGATAAAGAGATCTCCACAGGGATGTCTATGTAATTGAAATAAAGTGGAGAAGATGTCAGGAATGGTATGGTAGCAGAATTGAAGTTTTGGCAAGTGATTGAACATGGGCTGAAATGCAGACTATATAGTATGGGATTACTCTAACAAATTAGACTTATTGTGGAGCTCTTTACAGAAAAATAGAAGGTAGGAAGAAGGGCAGGCAGCTTTGGATAGAGAAATAAGTGGGTTTTCTCTTAGATATGTAGTGTTTGAAATACCTATGAGCTACCTATTTGGTTATATCATATACTTGATAATTTATAATTAGGTTCAAGAAAAGGATTTGAACTGTACATATGTATAAATGAAAATGATCAAATAATACATGTAAGCTGTTAATTGTAAGAAATAAAATGAATATAAAAAGATATATTTAAAAATACTATGGTTTTAAAAGATTTATTGGTAGCCATTTGTAATATAGAAAATATTATACAAGTTTGAGAAAGGGAACATCAAAGACACACTGCCCTGTCTCCATCTTCAACTGAAAACCAACTGCTTGGGGGGAGGGGTTTGACAGCAAGATGTACCTTTATCCCCTTCCTACTCACTCAAGCCTATCTGTGGGGGAGAAGTGAGTCTTGCTGGCAACTGGCCCTGGCCAGACCCTCAGCTTCCCAATATCCCTGTTATTAAAAACATAACCCATTAGAAAAATGAAGCCACATACCATATTAAGAGTCAATTTAAAAGACCCACTATTACCTCTGCCACCATGCAGCTTCAGCTGGAAAAGAGCAAGTGCAAGCCCAGGCACTTATTTTTTTTTTTAGGTTTAATATTTTTATTTTTTTAGAAAAATTTTCCATGGTTACATGATTCATGTTCTTATATTCCCCTTCATCCCCCCCCCAGAAAAAAACCTCCCCCACCATAGCCAACGTGCATTTCCACTGGTTTTAACATGTGACATCAATCAAGACTTATTAACATATTATTGATAGTTACGTTGGTGTAGTCATTTAGAGTCTACATCCCCAATTATGCCCTCATCAACCCATGTGTTCAAGCAGTTGTTTTTCTTCTTTGTTTCCACTTCGGGAGTTCTTTCTCTGAATGTGGGTAGTGTTCTTTTCCATAAATCCCTCAGAATTGTCCTGGGTAATTGCATTGCTGCTAGTACAGAAGTCCATTACATTCGATTTTACCACAGTGTATCCTTCTCTATGTACAATGTTCTTTTGACTCTGTTCCTTTCACTCTTCATCAATTCCTGGAGGTCATTCCAGTTCACATGGAATTCCTCCAGTTTATTATTCCTTTGAGTATGGTAGTAGTGATAGTAGTATTCCATCACCAGCATATACCACAATTTGTTTAGCCAGTCCCCAATTGAAGGGCATATCCTCATTTTCCAGTTTTTTTCTACCACAAAGAGTGAGGCTATAAATAGCAGCCACTCATTTTTAAACTCTGGGACACGTCATTACATAAGCCAGGAATCATGGAAAATGTAGTTTGAAAGACCACTAAAACTTTCTCAGGCAGTTTAGATCAGAGACCTCAAAATTTCAATTACACCTTCCCCTCTAAAGAGCCAAGAGAGACTAGGCTCCCTGAAGGCTCTTGTAAACATAACTAACTTTTAAATTACAGAAATTTGGGGGTAAAAAGAAAAAAAGGACAAAACCAGTGATCCAATGATTGCTAGGCTCATTGACAAAAAGCCCATCCGGGGGCAGTCCCCTTTGTCATAATAGTGTACATTCAAAACAAATGCATTCAACTCCCCATAGTTCAATCAACTGCACCCCAACGTTCATTTTGGATCTTCTTGATGCAGTGTAAGTTTCTGCAGGCATCTTTATGGTGCCTTCTCTAAACAGGTTCATTGTCTGGATTCTGGGGAGGTGGCAAATTTCTTATCCTGCAATTACTGTCACCAATTCAACAGGTGTAGTAAATCATTCAACCTTGGCTGAGATATTTTTAACAAAATCTATTACTGTCTCCATCCAAATGTGGAGCAGAACCTAAAAAAATCTGATTAAAAAACTTTTTGGGACAAAAATATCACCTGAAATTTGGATCCTTCTAATGAGAAAGTAAATTAAAATAAAGACTTAAAATATCAAGCATACAGGAGTTCTTTTAGCTTCCTTTTTTTATATTTAAAGAGTCTGGGTAGGAATTTTCTATTTGTTTTCTTTACCTTTTTAAGACAACACACACACACACACACACACACACACACACACACACACACACACACA
>NW_025340354.1:0-7479 GCF_016433145.1 Gracilinanus agilis | reverse complement strand
TATATATATATATATATATATATATACACAACAAATAGAAGCAGACATATACAGCCTAGTATTTGATAAACCGAAAAACCGTAGTTACTGGGGTAAGGTCTCACTACTTGACAAAAACTACTATGAAAACTGAAAAGTATTCTGGCAGAAACTATGCTGTTTTATGTTGCATACCAAGATAAGCCCCAAATGGATACATGACTTAGATATGATAGGGTGACATTATAAACATAATGGAGGAGCAAAGAGGAAATGATTTTTCAGATCTATGAATAGGAGAAAAGTTCATGACCTGACAAGAGACTGGAATGACCAAAGAGGATAAAATGGACAATTTTGATTTATAAAATTAAATTTTTACCTAAATGAGACCAGTGTAAATAAATTTAGAAGAGAAATAGACAACTCAGAAAATCTTGTTAGTAAGTTTCTGTGGTGATTGTATGAATTCCAAGATATATGAAGAACTGATCAAAATTCATAAGAAAAAGAGCTATTCCCTAATCAATAAATAGTCAAAGAATATTAAAAAAAAACCAACAAACCCAAGCAATAGTCATATAAAGATGTTCCAAATCGCTAACATTTATGGAAATGAAAATTTAAGAAACTCTCAGGTTCTATATCACCCTTCATATTATTGGCAAAGATGACCAAAAAATGAAAATAACAAATGTTAGAGAGGCTGAAGAAAAACATGTACACTCATCCAATGTTGGAGGACCTTTAAATTGGTTCAGGCATTTTGGAAAGCAATTTGGAACTATGTTTAAAAAGTCAATGAGGGGGCAGCTGGGTAGCTCAGTGGAGTGAGAGTCAGGCCTAGAGATAGGAGGTCCTAGGTTCAAACCCAGCCTCAGCCACTTCCAGCTGTGTGACCCTGGGCAAGTCACTTGACCCCCATTGCCCACCCTTACCACTCTTCCACCTATGAGAAAATACACAGAAGTACAAGGGTTAAAAAAAAAAAAGTCAATGAATTGTGCATATCCTTCAACCCAGGAGGCACCACTGCTAGGCTTAAATTCCAAAGAAATCAAAGAAATAAGAATAGGGCCTATAAGCACAAAGGTATTTAGAGAAGCTCTTATTTTTATGGCAAAGATATTTTATATTTTATGGCAAAGAACTGGAAATTAAGAGAGTGCCATCACCACTGAAGGAATGTTGAAAAACTATGACATATAAGTATAATGAAATATTACTGTCATAAAGTGATGAAAGGAATAGTTTCAGAGAAATCTGGAAAGATTTGTATTAATTGATAAAGAGTTAAGTGAGCAGGGCCAGGAAAATAATTTATGCTATGATATCGGTGTTGTTAAAATGTTAAAAATTCTGTTCAAGTCCATGAGAAACTCTAATTCCAGAAGACTAATAATGAAGAACACACTTCAAAGAGGTGAGGGACTAACATTAAGAATAAAATATTTTTGGACTTAATCATTGTGAAAATTTGTGTTGCTCGCTGTGAATATTTGTTGGAAAGATGAGTTTTTTCTTCTTCTTTAAATTGAGGGAGGAGTGGAGTTAGAGAAAGAGAAATTAAATACTTGTTAATTGGAAAAATAAAAGCTAAAAAATATCAATAATGAAGAGAGAAGATTTTTCAAATTTTGCTTCTGTTTATCCTTTCATTTCCAAGGCCAACTGTTTAAATAAATGTTTTTGTCTTGGTTACAACCCATAATAAATGAAAGCTGTCTGCATTTCTGAAGAAGAGCTGTTTATACTCCTTAAGTCTCTTTGAATTTAATGAATCTTTCATTTCACACAAGAGATCTAGACTCAGCAAATACATTTTCATGAGCTAGTAGCTCCATTAACATCTGTAGATCGTCTGGAAAGTCCACTGGGGTCATTCTCAAGTAACAGCACTATATTCTTCAACTGGAATTATACATGTCATTACTCAGTTCAGCAAATGTGTATAATTAATATTTGGAGAGAAGTGGGGCGTGCCATAGATCAGACCGATTCTAACTAACTGATTAATCACTAGGTATGAGAGAGAGTATCCAGTAAATAAATACCTGTGTAATTGAAGTATGGGCATCATTTGCCTTTCTCTGTATTCAGGTTTTCTAATCTGTTAAATGGGGATGATAACAGCCATTCTTGGGCTGTGATGGAGGGGTAGCAATCAATGACATTGCAGTCTCAACTAGGAGGCTTGTGCTCCACCCTAGTTTTAGTATTGTAGTTTGGATAAAATTACCTATGAAAGTGAATTTTTTTCAATATGAAAAATATCCTGTAAAAATAGAGAATGCTGGGCACAATGTTAATACATCTCCCCAGGGTGAAAAATCCCCACAGATTCTACCTAAAAAATATCATTAACAAATTGCATGTGTTGTAGATAGACTCTTCTGCTCATGTGCCATGTGAGGTGTCCCTCTGTCCCAAGGGATGATTTCTAGAGTCTTTCTCCCTAGAACCCAAACATCAAGAAAATAGAGTTTAAATTACACAGGACTTGACAGATCATCTTCCCTATTTCACATTCTAAGTGTCATAACTTGCAAACCTATGTTTAGGGTCAATTCATGCTACTTCTAACCAATTTTCTTTCAGTCACAAATCATTAACTTCCTATAATGTACAATCACTCCTAGTTGTCCTAAAATAATAACAATGCTACTAATATTGTCATGTTGTTTTTAATAGAGACATTATCTCTATGTGTAACATTTCAATTCACAGCTCTATTACCCTTAATCTGTTCCTTCCTTCATTTGCTCATTCATCAAAAGTTTCCTGCCTCTGAATATTTATCATCTGTGAAACTTATGTGTGCTATATGCCATTTAAGAATAGCACTGGAGGATGCTGAAGGAAAATACTAGATGCGCCAGTGTTTTAGAAAATCCACATATATTATATGTTATATAATTTTGTATATTATAATTATATATAATAGAGAATCTATAATTTCATATAATTCATATGCATATCTATATACAGTACATTATAACATATAATTTAATATAATTCATATATTATCATATATGTTATATGATAATATACATATGAATTAAGACAATACAGCATGCACATATGTGTGCATGTATGTACATTCAGACAGACATATATATATATATATATGTTTATGTCTGTCTATCTTTTATTGGACCTTTGATTTCATTAGTATCGGGAGCTCCTGATAAAGGAAGCTCATCTATTGATGCAGCTGGGTACATGGTCTGCAATTTGGAGTCTTAGAGAGTTTCTTGAGGAAATTGAGAGGTCAGATGTCTTCTCCAGTGTCCTGGATCCAGTAAGGGTCAGAGGCAATAACTGAACCCATGTCTTTCTGCCTATGAGGCTGGCTTCTCTCCACCGGTAATTCTTCTCATGTATGTGTATGTGTGCATGGGTAATACATTTTCACATACGGATACACATATTCCCATTTGGGTCTCTAGCCAGTGGTGTGTTTGTGTGACCTTGGGTAAATAATTCCACATCTGTAAAATAATGGGGTTACACTATAGCAGATGATGTCTCAAGTCTTTTCCAGTTCTCATCGGCTATCATTTGGGTGTGGAGTTATCTCATTCACCTTTTTATCTTCAATTACACCTAGCACCTATCCTCCAAGTACTCGATAAATATTTGACTACTATCGAATAGGAATTTCAGAGTGAGAGAGCCAATTCTCCCTCCAGATTACATTACCAATATCGTGTACTTGAGGTCTAGTCTGTACAGCTAGGGAAATTCTTTTGGGTCCAAGGCATTAGATTAGATCCACTTGCTTTCTTAGATAGGCAGTGGTTTGGGTATGCATTTTACTGACCCTCAGCTTCCTTCAATTCCAAAAAAACCTGCTTCTTGTTTCTATTCTAAGTGGGAGTAAGGGAGAAATGAAACTCTTACATAAAGACTGAAGAGACCCAATCTACCAATATCTTTCAAATTTATCAATCACCCTGCTGAATAAACGGAAGTTGTAAGGTTCCCAGGAAGTCATATTAGCTCTATATGACCAAGAACTTAAAAAAATACAACCGAAAAACAGAGTTGCTTAACAAGGTAATGAGTTACTTTCAAGAGGTAGCAAGTTATTCATTGCAGAAGGTATTTAATCACAAAATTAAAAAAAAACAAAAAACACTTATCAGGGTGCTTTTAGAAGGGATTCATACATCCTGCCAGGCACTGGTCTAGATGAAAACTCTTAGTTCTGACAATGACATTCTATAATTCTATGAATCTGCCACCTAACCTATATCAGCTCACACAGAAAACCACAATTCTTTTTAACTCCACTCCTGAATAATAGCTGATAAATACTACGCCTTTCCCCCAAAAGAAATTTCTCTAATTTTTAAATTCCATGGTCTATATCTATAGAGCAATTAGATAAAGTGTCAGAAAGACTCATCTTCCCGAGTTCAAATCTAGTCTTAGACCCATGACCCTGGGCAAGTCACTTAACCCTTTTTGCCTTAGTTTCTTCATCTGTCAGATGAGCTAGAGAAGACAATGACAAACCACTCCAGTACTTTCACCAAGAAAATCTCAAATGGAGTCACAAAGAATTGGATACAATCGAAAGGACTGTTCAATGACTGTTGGGCCCACAACTGTTGTTGACTGAACAATAACAACAAATAGGGATGTGACTTGCCCAGGGTAACAAAGCTAGGAAGTATTTGAGGCTGAATTTGAACTCAGGAAGATGAGTCTTCTTGGCTTCAGCTCCTGGACTCCAGCCACTATGCCACCTAGCTACTTTTAACTGACTATGTCTATGTGTAGGTCTCCTTTATTCATATGAATATGAATATGATCATACACATATTAACTACTCCAAAGTAGTTTTGAATATCAAATGAGATAATGCATGTAAAATACTTTCTAGTCAAAAGGACTATATAAACATACATTATTATCTTATCTCTGAGAGGCTTTAAGTGAAGGTTTCTAGAGGTATGTGTTTCCAACTTCCCCTTTTCAGAGATTTTAGTAGGTCCTAGATTTCTCCTCTTATTCCCTCTAATCCAAGTTTGGGAATGAAGTTATTTTTTGTGATTGCCCTGCTCTGGTCAGCACTCTCTGGGAGTGAGAGTGGGAATGACCAAAAAGATGGCAAAACCATAGTTTGTCGCTCAGGAAGTGTTGCCAATTTTGTTATGATATTGTATTAGCACATAATGAAAGTACTCATATTTTCAGTCATCTCAGGAACATTCAGATACTTGTTTTTTTGTTTTTTTTAAACCCTTGTACTTCGGTGTATTGTCTCATAGGTGGAAGATTGGTAAGGGTAGGCAATGGGGGGTCAAGTGACTTGCCCAGGGTCACACAGATGGGAAGTGGCTGAGGCCGGGTTTGAACCTAGGACCTCCTGTCTCTAGGCCTGACTCTCACTCCACTGATTAGATACTTGTTTGCCTGCCTTGGCTATAAATGTTCCTCGCAAATCCCACCCACCCCCCAAAATGAAGTTTTTCTAGCAGCTAGAGTGCATATTGGCACTTCTGACTTGTTTTTGCTTTTTTTTTTGGTGTCACAGCATGGAGTGCCACTTCCTACATTATCCTCTGTGTCAAGCTGGTCATCACTACAGTTTTGAGGAGAACGAGCTTTCAAACCTATGTGGCTTCCTCTATTTCCTTGACCTTAGGAGAATAATAATAAAAACTACAATAATAATTGCTAACATTTAAATCATCATTTGTAACTAGGTGGTGCAGTGGATGGAGTGCCAGACCTAGAGTTAAGAAGATCTGAGTTGAAATCTTAACTCAGATACCCTGGGCAAGTCACATAATCCTTTTTTTGCCTCAGTTCCCTCATCTATAAAATGTGCTAGAGGAGGAAATGGTAAATTACTCCACATGCCAAGAAAACCCCAGATGGGGTCATAAAGAGTTGGACACAACTAAAAAATGACAAGAAATCATTGCTTTGGGACTTTCAAAGCACTTTGCAAATATTAACTCATTTGATGCTCACAGTAACCCTGAGGGGTAGGCGCTCATTTTACAGATGAGGAAACAGGTTGGACAACTTTTGTTTGAACACTCTTGTTTGAACAACATTGTTTGAACACAGGTCTTCTTGACTTCATTTTCAGAGTTCTATACATTGTACCACCCAGCTGATACAGAGAAATTTCAGGGCTCTGCTTAATCCAATCCGTGGTACCTCAGGAACTCAATTCCAAAGTGTTTTGGGTTTCCCGATAGACCTTCACAGACACTGAAGCAATATCAAGACAGACAGGTTGCCCTTTCTTTGTACATCATTCCCATTTCCATTGTTCATACCCCCAGTTCCTGCCAGAGAAGATGGATATGACTGTGAAGGGGTGCTTATGATTGTTGTGACTTTTGTTATTGTTGCATTTACCAGAGAATGGATAGAAAAAACCAAACCCTCAAATCGCTTAATATTGCTACTTGGGGGAACAACTCCAGTAAAAAACTTGAGTGAAAGGAGAAGGTTAAAAAACCATTTTCTAAAATGAGGAGAGTGTTTGGACTTCACAAGCTTTTTCACTTTGCAAGCTCTCCGTTTGTCTCACGTAAGGATAATGAGTTGGATATTATTATCACTGTGACAACATGTTAATACAACACCCTGCATAGATTTTAAACAAATATTATTGTAACTGTGGCCAACTTAAGGAAAGGCAGTCAAGTGAGTGAAATATTCAGATGAAATCTGCTGGCTGTATCCAGAAGTGCACTTTAATTCTCTACCCAGAAAGATGTGAAGGAAAGTACAAATTCGTTAGTCAATCAGATCACAATACCCAGGTGCAATAAAAAGCAATCCATCTTTTGATCAAGGAGGTGATTTTCCTGGATATTATTTTCCACCCTTTGCTAAAACAAGCAGCCCCACTACATTAACCTTCCGGGAGAAGGTACATCGCCCTGACAATCGGAGCGGCAGTCGGGAGCTTCCCATGTAATTTACACATTTCAAGTATGCTAATGAGTTCTTTGTATCAAACCCACCATAGAGAGGGAACCTTTCTTTGGCTCTTCATCTTCGTGGTGTTGAAAGAAATAAGCCAACTACTACCTCGGTATTATTAAAGAGAAAGAGAAGGCTACATGAAAGGCGGGCTACATTCAATAGACTGCACTCCGAACACGAAGATCTCCCTTCAGAAATCCGAGGACAAAAGCGCAGAGGAGAGAAAATGAAAATTAACGTTTCTTTTTCCTTCAGCCCTTTCCGATGAGTGCCAAGAAAATAGAGCGGATCTGTAAGCAACATTAAGAACGTTGGGTTCTGGTATTAGCTAACCGTTTAGTCTGTTTCCTATGAACTAGTCAGTTGTTTTCATTTGATAATGTACCTGGGTAGAGGGAGTCCCAGAAGCTCAATTTTAAGAGTCCCGCACCTCCTGAAAGGAACAAGCCAATTACGGAACCAGCCCGTATGGCTGCTCATTAACTCTCTCGGTTAAGTACAATAACTTAAAAAATTTATGTCTTTTTAAAACTTTATATA
>NW_025340353.1:0-1011 GCF_016433145.1 Gracilinanus agilis | reverse complement strand
TATATATATATATATATAAAACACACAAACATATATATGTTTTACCAAATGTTTATGTACATTTATCTCATCTGATGCTCATAATAGCCCTGTGATGGAGATAATATATTATTATTCTCATTTCACAGATGAGGAACTGAGGCTTAGAGACTGTAATTTTACAAGGTTATGTAATTAGTTAGTGCCACAGACATTATTCAACTAAAACTCCAGTGCTATTTCCATGATGCCACACGAATGTTAATATTTAGATTTGTTGAAAGTGTTAGATGGATAATAATTATTTTTTAGGTAATGAAAACTTTTTGTGAGTTGGCTGGTACAGTTAGAAAGATTTCCCATGTAATATAGGAATATTCTACTTAAAATTTCATTGACTAGGGGGCAGCTGGGTAGCTCAGTGGATTGAGAGCCAGGCCTAGAGACGGGAGGTCCTAGGTTCAAATCCAGCCTCAGACACTTCCCAGCTGTGTGACCCTGGGCAAGTCACTTGACCCCCATTGCCTACCCTTACCAATCTTCCACCTATAAAGTCAATACACAGAAGTTAAGGGTTTAAAATTAAAAAAAAATACAAAAAAAAAATTTCATTGACTAAGATTATTTCACAATAAGCATGGTTTATGCATTATATTCAAATAGTTTGGCATGATGGATTGAAAGTTGACTTTGGGAACAGGAAGATCTAGATTCAGGTCCTAGCTCTGACATATTCTGTATTGTTTGAATTTGAGAGTTCTGAGCTATAGAAGAGGTTTTAACCAATCAGATTTTCATTTGAAGTCCAATGACTGTGTGGGGAGCCCATGGAGGGGTGGAAGGCCATGGGCTGCCTAAGGAGGGCTGAATCAGCCCAGGTTGGAAAAATGGAACATGTCAAATATCTGTGAAGTTTAGTCTGAGGGGTGGGGGTGGAGAGTGGGCATGGACCACTGTCTTTCCTGTTTGGGTGATAGCAGGAGACCCAATCTTAAATGAGTTAACAAACAAATAAGTAAAATATATAAAAAA
>NW_025340352.1:0-2978 GCF_016433145.1 Gracilinanus agilis | reverse complement strand
GTTTCCCTCTTTATATTCAAGTCATTCACCCATTCTGAATTTATCTTGGTGTAGGGTGTGAGATGTTAATCTAAATCTAATCTCTCCCATATTGTTTTCCAAATTTCCCAGCAAATTTTGTCAAATAATGGATTTTTGTCTCAAAGATTTGGCTCTTTGGGTTTATCATACACTGTCTTGCTGATGTCATTTACCCCAAGTCCATTCCACTGCTCCTCCCTTCTTTCTCTTAGCCAGTACTATATTGTTTTGATGACTGCTGCTTTATAGTATAGTTTGATATCTGGTACTGCTAGGCCCCCTTCCTTCACATTTTTTTTTCATTAATTCCCTTGATATTCTTGATCTTTTGTTATTCCAAATGAAATTTGTTATAGTTTTTTCTAATTCAGTAAAAAAGTTTTTTGGTAGTTTGATAGGTATGGCTCTAAATAGGTAAATTAATTTGGGTAGAATTGTCATTTTTATTATGTTAGCTCGTCCTACCCATGAGCAACCAATGGCTTTCCAGTTGTTTAGATCCAGTTTTATTTGTTTGGAAAGTGTTTTGTAGTTGTTTTCGTATAATTGCTGTGTTTGTTTTGGTAGATAGATTCCTAAGTATTTTATATTGTCTAGGGTAATTTTAAATGGTGCTTATCTTTCTACCTCTTGCTGCTCTAATGTGTTGGAAATGTATAGAAATGCTGATGATTTATGTGCATTTATTTTGTATCCTGCAACTTTGCTAAAGTTGTTGATTATTTCTACAAGCTTCTTAGTTGATTCTCTAGGATTTTTTAAGTATACCATCATATCATCTGCAAAGAGTGATAGCTTAGTCTCCTCATTGCCTATTTTAATACCCTCACTTTCTTTTTCTTCTCCAATTGCTACTGCTAGTGTTTCTAGTACAATGTTAAATAATAGAGGAGATAATGGTCATCCTTGTTTCACACCTGATCTTATTGGGAAGGCTTCTAATTTATCCCCATTGCATATAATTCTTGTTGATGGTTTTAGGTATATACTGTTTATTATTTTTAGGAAGGGTCCTTCTATTCCTATACTTTTCAGTGTTTTCAATAGGAATGGATGCTGTGTTTTGTCAAAGGCTTTTTCAGCATCTACTGAGATAATCATGTGATTTTTGTTTGATAGACTATTGATATGGTCAATATGTGGATGGTTTTCCTAATGTTGAACCATCCTTACATTCCTGGTATAAATCCCACCTGATCATGGTGGATGATCTTCTTAATTACATGCTGGAGTCTCTTTGCTAGTATTCTATTTAAGATTTTTGCATCTATGTTCATTAGGGAGATTGGTCTGTAGTTTTTTTCCTCTGTTTTTAGTCTGACTGGCTTTGGAATCAGTACCATACTAGTGTTATAAAAGGAATTTGGTAGGACTCCGTCTTTGCATATAATGTCAAATAATTTGTATAGTATTGGGATTAGTTTTCTTTGAATGTCTGATAGAACTCACTTGTGAATCCATCAGGCCCTGGTGATTTTTTCTTAGGGAGTTCTTTGATGGCTTGTTCAATTTCTTTTTCTGATATAGGATTATTTAGGTATTCTATTTCTTCTGCTGTTAATCTAGGCAGTTTATATTTTTGTAAATATTCATCCATATCTCCTAAATTGTTATATTTATTGCCCTATAATTGTGCAAAAGAGTTTTTAATGATTGCCTTAATTTCCCCTTCATTAGAGGTGAGGTCTCCTGTTTCACCTTTGATACTGTCAATTTGGTTTTCTTCTTTCCTTTTTTTTATTAGACTGACCAGTACTTTGTCTATTTTATCTGTTTTTTTCAAAGTACCAGCTTCTAGTGTTATTTATTAATTCAATAGTTCTTTTACTTTTGATTTTATTGATTTCTCCCTTGATTTTTAGTGTTTCTAATTTAATTTTCATCTGGGGATTTTTAATTTGCTCACTTTCTAATTTTTTGAGTTGCATGCCCAATTCATTAATCTCTGCCCTTCTTAATTTGTTAATATATGCATTCAAGGATATAAATTTCCCCCTGAGTACTGACTTGGCTGCATCTCACAGAGTTTGGTAGGATGTCTCATCATTGTCATTTTCTTCAATGAAATTGTTGATTGCTTCTTTGACAAATTGGTTTTGGAGAATCATATTATTTAATTTCCAATTGGTTTTTGATTTGCCTGTCCAGGTGCCCTTACTAATTATTATTTTTATTTCATTATGATCTGAGAAGGTTACATTTATTATTTCTGCTCTTTTGCATTTGCTTGCAATGATTCTATGCTCTATTACATGGTTAATCTTTGTGAATGTACCATGTGCAGCTGAAAATTAGGTGTATTCTTTTTTGTCCCTATTTATTTTTCTCCACATATCAATTAAATCTAATTTTTTTAGGACTTCATTCACCTCTCTTACCTGTTTCTTGTTCGTTTTTTGGTTTGATTTATCTATATCTGAAAGAGGAATATTTAGATCACCCACTATTTTGGTTTTACTATCTATTTCCTTCTTGAGCTCTGCCAATTTTTCCTTTATGAATTTGGATGCTATGCTACTTGGTGAATACATATTGAACAGTGTTATTTCCTCATTGTTTATACTGCCTTTAATCAGGATGTAATGACCTTCCCTATCTTTTTTTTTTTACATTTATTAATATTCATTTTTAACATGGTTACATGATTCATGCTCCTCCTTTCCCCTTCAACCCCCCCCCGCACCCTCCCTAACCATGCGCATTTCCACTAGTTTTGTCATGTGTCCTTGATCAAGACCAATTTCCAAATTGTTGGTAGTTGCATTGGTGTGGTAGTTTCGAGTCTACACCCTCAATCATGTCCACCCCGACCCATGCGTTCATGCAGTTGTTTTTCCTATATGTTTCCTCTCCTGCAGTCCCTCCTCTGAATGTGGGTAGCATCTTTACCATAAATCCCTCAGAATTGTCCTGGGTCATTGCATTGCTGCTGGTTCAGAGGTCCATTACATTCGATT
>NW_025340351.1:0-1528 GCF_016433145.1 Gracilinanus agilis | reverse complement strand
AAGGAAACATGAAATATCTCAATGAGAGAGTGACAGACCTAGAAAACTGGTCTAGAAGAGACAATTTGAGAATAATTGGTCTTCCAGAAAAACCAGAAATTAATAGAAACCTGGACTCCATACTAACAGAAATAATTCAGCAAAATTGCCCTGAAGTCCTACACCAAGAGGGCAATATAGACATTGAAAGGACTCATAGAACACCTGCGACATTCGATCAAAAAAAGAAAATGCCCAGGAATATAATTGCCAAATTCAAGAGTTTCCAAGCAAAGGAAAGAATCTTACTAGAAACCAGAAAGAAACAATTCAAATATCAAGGAGCACCAATCAGGATCACACAGGATCTGGCAGCATCCACGCTAAAAGATCGCAAGGCTTGGAATACGATATTCAGAAAGGCAAGAGAGCTGGGCCTTCAACCATGGATCAACTACCCATCAAAATTGACTATATATTTCCAGGGGAAAGTATGGGCATTCAACAAAATTGAAGAATTCCAGGTATTTGCACAGAAAAGACCAGGGCTAAATGGAAAGTTTGATATCCAACCATAAAAATTGAGAGAAACATGAAAAGGTAAATAAGATACAGAGCGGAAAGAAAGAAAACTTATAATTTTTAAATTTGCCTTTTTAAGGGCCTCAGTGAGATCTAATTATCTGTATTCCTATGTAGAGAAACGTTATATATAATTCTCTGTAGTGAACTCTATTCACTATTATAATATTCACTATTATAGTAATCAGAAGAATAATTTACAGGGTGAGGGTGGAACACTAAATAATCTAAGATGGCGTGGGGGATGGGAAAGAGGGGGTGAAAAGCAGGGGACACCAAGAGAAACTTGAGTAAATAAGAAAAGAGGATATTCTATTACACACAAAGAGGCATGGGAGGGAGAGGGGACAAATACTATTATAAGAAGGAGAGGAAGAGAGCATTAAGAGGTAATAACCAAACCTTACTCTTAGTGTAATCAACCTGGAGAGGGAAGAGTAGCTATACTATCCATTGGGACATAAAACTTTTATCTAACCCTTCTGAGAAAGTTAGAAGGGATAAACCAAGGGGATCAGGGGAGTGGGGAGGTCAAAGAAAGGGAGGGGTGAAGAGGGAGGGAATTCATAAGGCCTTTAAAAACAAAAAGAGGGGGGAAAATAAGGGAGGGGGTAGAAAGGGAAGTTAATCAAGGGAGGGGATAAGGGATAGCGGCTCAATAACAAACCACTGATTTAAAAGGAAAAAGTATAAGGAAAAAGGGGGTACAAAGAGGGGAGGATTCGAAAATGTCAGCAAATGCGCAACTGATGATTATAACTCTGAATGTGAATGGGATGAACTCGCTCATAAAACAGAAGCAAATAGCAGAGTGGATTAGAAACCAAAATCCCACCATATGTTGTCTACAAGAAACACAAATGAGGTGGGTGGACATACACAAGTTTAAAGTTCAGGGTTTGAGCAAAATCTTTTGGGCGTCAAATGAGAAAAAGAAGGCAGGAGTGGCTATTATGATTTCTGACAA
>NW_025340350.1:0-3255 GCF_016433145.1 Gracilinanus agilis | reverse complement strand
TAGCTGATCATATGTATTATATTGTACATTTGGAGACTTGGGCTGTGTTATACTTCCTGCCAGAGTGACCCTGAGAGGGAGGCTTTCTTCACCTGAGTCTCAGTTTCCTCATCGGTGAAATGGGGATGAGAAAATGCTACTGACCCTCCAGAACTATAATGAGGAAAACAGAGCTTGGCCAGCCTTATGCCTCCATGGACAAGTGAGCTATTAGATCATTGAGAGTGGAAGGACTGTTTTGTGTTGCCTGGTATCCACTGCACTTGACAACAGTCCTTGGCCCAAAGTAAGTTGTAATAAGTGCTTAGTGAGTGGATGGATGGATGGATGGTTAAATGAATAGTTGAATGAATGGGTGGGTGAATGAATGGCATGACATCATAGTGCAGGTTCTGGAGAAAGACCTCAGTTTCCTCAGCTGTATAATGAGCTGGAGAAGGAAATGAAAATCCATTCCATTATCTTTGCCAAGGAAACCTCAAATGGGGTCATGAAGAGTTGGACATGACCGAAAACCACTAAACAACAACCAAGAATGATCATTAATGATTTAAAATAAACTTGGAAGAAGGTCTCTAGTGGAGCATCCAAGGGATCTGGGCTCAGCCCTGGGGTAGTTCACATTTTTCTCAGTGACTCGGTTAAGGATTACATGATAAGCTTATCAGATCTGCAGAGGACCCAATGCTGGAAAGAATGACCATCACATCAGAGGACAAGAGTCAGGGTCTAAAATGGCTTCGATGGGTTAGAATATTAGCCAAATAAAATTCAATAGAAATAGATGTTGAAGTCTTATTGACTTTTTTTTTTTAACCCTTGTACTTCGGTGTATTGTCTCATAGGTGGAAGAGCGGTAAGGGTGGGCAATGGGGGTCAAGTGACTTGCCCAGGGTCACACAGCTGGGAAGTGGCTGAGGCCGGGTTTGAACCCAGGACCTCCTGTCTCTAGGCCTGACTCTCACTCCACTGAGCTACCCAGCTGCCCCCTTATTGACTTTTTTAACCCTTACCTTCTTTCTTAGAATTGAAGCAAAGTAGCAATTTCAAGGCAGAAGAGTGGTAAGGCTTACGCAATTGGGGTTTAAGTGACTTGCCCAGGGTCATACAACTCAGATGTGTCAGGTCAAATTTAAACTGAGGATCTCTTATCTCCAGACCTGGCTCTCTATCCACTAACTGCCCTGATTTAAAAAAAAAAATCAATATTACAGTTACAAAATGGGGAAAGTATGGCTCTTGGAGCAGTTCATCTGATTTGGAAGTATTCCTGGCCTGCGAATTAGTCTGAGTCAACATTGTGATTTTAGAATGTGTTAAGAGTCATAGCATCTAGGAATAAAGAGATCTGCCCTGGTCAGACCCTATCTGTTCTGACAGTGGTCAGTTCTGGGCAACATATTTTAGGAAGGCATTGAACATCTGGAAAGCATATCCATAGGCAGCAGACGATGACGTGTAAAAGGCTTTGGGTCCATGCCATGCGAGAATTCTTTGAAGGAATTGAGTATTTGGGATGGAGATGAGCAGGGCAGGCAATCACTATCTTTATATATCTAAAGAAGAATGGACAAAGGTTGAATGTCTAGATTTTCTCTCCTTTATTCCTAAGGGCAGAACCGGGAGCAATGTATAGAAGCAACCAAAGCAAATTTAGACTCGAAAAACAATTAGAATTGAAAACCAAGAATTCATTATTTGATTAGATTTGCAAGACGCAATAAAAGGTGACTGCTTGCTTCCTGGCCTTCATATGGTACCCTCCATCCCTGACCAGACCCTAGCAAAAGCCAAATCCTATTCTCAAATATCCTCTTCTTATTCAGTAGACACTTCTTCAATCAACTTTTCTCTTATGGATGCCTTGACGTTGATGGTAGGCAATGAAAAAAAATACTATCTGTGCCCCTAAGGCTTTTGGTTTCTTGCCCAAGACTTTGGACAAATGTTTTCTGGGTTCATTCCGACCCTATCATTGGTCCCCCCTGAGTCACCAGAATCAAATAATCATCAATCATTTTAACATGTCTTGGAAGACTCTCCATTATAACTTGAATAGGTGCCCTAGAAAGACAATTTTGTGTTAAGCAAGTCAATACATAGCTGCCTTGGCACCCTTGGCTGGGAATCACCAGCCACCACTTCTCCCTTTTTCCTTAAACTCTCATTGGGTAATTTCACTAGTTGATAGCACAAGTAGGTCTATTTTGCCATTTCTTAGAGGACAAGTATTAGCTTTCTTCTCAAGTATCATGGAGTTCCTTCCTTCTAAAGGAGTTCTTTTTCTTTTCTTTTCTTTTCTTTTTTAAAGCTCCAAGTTTACCTTGAATGTGCTTTTCTTTGGGTCCCTTAAGCCCCTTAATCTTCTTTTCCAGAAGGGAGACATCATTTGGCTGTAGCAGACATCCTCCATGTACTCCATGAAAATCGCTGCAAGACAGACTCTGCTCTCCATACTAATCGAGATTCTCAGACTTGCTTTACCCATTGCTGGTGTTACCTCTCAAAAACCTTCCTAACCCCCTTATTCCTTTTATTATATCCCAACAACTTGCCTGTCAGATGCAACTCCTCTTTTCTTTCTCTCAGCAACTTCTGACTTTATATCCCTAATTTATTCCACTTACTATTTCTTACTAATTCTGCCTTACCAAACTACCTTCTCTTTGTCATTGAGTCTTTTTCTTCAAACTCATTATCCCTAATCCTTTTCCTCCCTGAGTTTGCAAGTGCTAGAACGAACCTCTCCTCTTTCAGTTTAAATTATTCAGCTTTTTCTCAAATTCTCCAAATTTCTTTTTCTCAAATCCCATCTCTAGCTTTCTTCATAAGTTCAAAGCTCTTCAAATCACCTTTGTAATTCTCTTTTTTTTTTTAAACCCTTACCTTCCGTCTTGAAGTCAATACCGTGTATTGGCTCCAAGGCAGAAGAGTGGTAAGGGTAGGCAATGGGGGTCAAGTGACTTGCCCAGGGTCACACAGCTGGGAAGTGTCTGAGGTCAGATTTGAACCTAGGACCTCCCGTCTCTAGGCCTGACTCTCTGTAATTCTCTTTTTATTCAGCTCAAACCCATCTCCTTCTTTAGATGCCTTTTTTAAAAATGAGTCTTGGTAGACATAGCTCCATAGTTCCAGCAGCTCTTGGCTTGGCTTAGAAGGATTTTCCTTCCTTCCTTCCTTCCTTCCTTCCTTCCTTCCTTCTTTCCTTCCTTTCTTCCTTCCTTCCTTCCTTTCTTCCTTCCTTCCTTTCTTTCT
>NW_025340349.1:0-1414 GCF_016433145.1 Gracilinanus agilis | reverse complement strand
TTTTTTTTTGTTATTATTCTTTCTCTTCTGAATTTCCTGTAACTGATTAGCCATCATTAGCCCAGCAGCTTCTCAGGTTTATCCTTGCGCTCAGTGTCTGTCAGAGATCTATTGGCTCCTGAGGTCTGAGTTCTAGTTTTTTCCAAGGTCAAGCCCCCTGGTGGATTCCCTTGCTTGATCCTCTGCAAGAGGTTCCTTTACAAGTCTCAGGGAGCTACTTCCACAGTCTTATACCTGTCTGCACTGGTTCCCCACTTAGGCTTTAGTTCCTGGCTGTGTTTACCTCCACCCATGCCTCTGCTCAGCCAGCACTCTGCTCCCAGCTTCCACTCTCTGCTCCCACGCGCTCAGATTTCGCGTGCGTTCTTGACTTAATGGGGTCCTAAGTCTTGCTGCTCTCAGGAACAGGTCCCGGAGCTGCCGATGACTCGATGGGTGCCCCAAACTTGCTCTATTTCTTTTTAGCTGGGTTCGGAGCTATAGTTGAGTGTGGAGGAGGTGGGGGTGGGGCGGTTGCTCAGCCCGCGATTGAGTGAGAGCCCTTTTTAGCCTGGAAATGTCTCGATTCCACGTACCTTCCACGCTGTGCCCTGTTGTGGGGTTCCTCCGTTCGTCTGGACTTGTTTTTATGTCCCCTTGAGGAGTTTTGTGTGTTTCGGTCAGGAGAGGTTAAGAGCTGCTTCTTACTCTGCCGCCATCTTAACCCGGAAGCCATTAATGGTATTTTTTAAAAAGTGTTTTATTTGATTGAGTAACTGTTTGAGCTTCAAGCAGGATCATGTGTAATCCAATTTAACTTCAACCTAGATAGTGTCATGTTTAAAATTTAACAAAAGGATAATTGGAGGCACATTTCTCTGGGCAAGAAAATATTTTTAACAGGGGTGCTTACCCCAAAATAAAAGAATCAATATTTTGCATCCTTTTTATACTCAAGATCCAGATTTGGATATGTAATTCACTTTTATAAATATAGAACAAAGAAGAGAACTAAAATCATATCATTGGCTAGCATCATCAGGGTGATGGATAGCGATTGGTTTCAGGGTCCTTAAGATGGGGCAAAGTTAGCTTGTCCACCTTTCAAAGCTAAGATACAAATGTCATAAAAATTCTCATAGATTTGAGATCTGTAGCATGACAAACTTTCCTTGTCAGGGACTTTTTGCAAGCATTTCTGTAATAATAGTTCTCATAGAATAAAAAAAATTTTATGAAAGAATTGTATTTCTAAACTCTAGTTCAAGAGGTTTCCCCTCCCTGTAATTAATAGTGATTAAAAAGAGAACTGGATTCTAACCTTACCCCATTACAGGCTAGCTGAATTATGAACTAAGTTCAGAAACAAAGAACCCTGATTTAAGAAGATACAAGACAAAATCAATTTAATCTAAGTAGGATTAACAAATAAATG
>NW_025340348.1:0-8430 GCF_016433145.1 Gracilinanus agilis | reverse complement strand
TGGGGTGTGTGTGTATGTGTGTGTGTGTGTTTGCGCGCGAGCCTGGGGTGGGTGGGAAAGGGATCCCGGCGGGTGTCATCTCGGATACAGGGGGGCATTGGGGGAGTGGTGTCAGGCGGAGAAGGGGAAAAGGGTGCGCTCTGGTGTCTGTGCCAGCGCCGGCTGCTGCTTTTGCTTCTACTGCTGCTGCTGCCGCCGCCGCAGCCGCGCTGCTGCCCTAGTGGATGTTTCTATGTTGCTCGGTGCATGATTTAGAAGAGGAGGAGGAGTTGGATCTAGCTAGTGACAGAGGCAGGAGATAGAGGGGGTGGGGGGTGGGGGGGGAGGTTGTTGTATTCTTTGAGGGGGGTTCGTGTTTGAGAGAGGCCAGGAGGAGCGGGCCTTTCCCCCTCTCTCTCTTCCTTGCACCTCCCTAACCTCCCTTCCACCCAGGGTGGAGAGCCCCGCTTCTGGGTCCGGGCCCCGCCGCCAGGATCAGGCTTTGCCGGGCGTGCAGTGGGTGGCTTCAGGAGTCTCCCACCTTCCCCTCCCCTTCCTACCCTACCTTACCCTGGACCCCCTTTTCCCCCCTCCCACCCCAGTCCCTCTTCCCACACCCAGCCCAGGGGTTAGCAGCCGCCGCGGCCCGCGGCGGTGAGTGAGGAAGGAGCGCGCGCGCGCGTGTGTTTTCTGGGGGTACTGGGGGTTGTGTCTGAAGCAGTTAGGAAGAATGACTCTGGAGTCCATCATGGCGTGCTGCCTGAGCGAAGAAGCCAAAGAAGCCCGGCGGATTAACGATGAAATCGAGAGGCAGCTCCGCCGGGACAAGCGGGACGCACGCCGGGAGCTCAAGCTGCTGCTGTTGGGTAAGTGGGAGAGCCTCCTCCCCTTGCTCCCCGACTACTTCCCTTCCTTTGCCCCATCCACCTCGGCTCCCTCCGCCTCTCCTTGCCTCCCCCTCCTTCCACCCTCGGGGCAGCTGCCCTCTGCACCCCCAACTGCTGATGCGCTCACCAGGCACCCCTCCCCCAGCACCCAACACACACATACACACACGCCACACCACATCACAGGCGCGCACACACGCACACACACACGCACATACACGCGCGCGCGCGCACGGTGCCCTTATGGAGCGTATCTTTCCGTGTGCATACCCTACGCCCCCCGTGTTTCTCCTGCCCCTCAATATTAAAAGCTCTAAGGGTGCTATGTGCCCGGGTATATGCAAGCCCAAGGACTATGCATTGTTTATGCGTGTGTATCCGATGTGGGCACAGCACATATGAAAGTCGTATCATGGCAAAGGGTGGGGGGGTAGGGCATGTGGATTTGGGGGTGCGGGAGGGGGAGTGAGAAATAGAAATTCAACTCCCAGTTTCTTTGCCTAAGCTCCGTGGGAGCGTGCTATTTCCGTTAGGCTAATTGGAGTCGGGAAAATATGTGTTCGCGCACATATATCGCATATACTGTGAATCATGTTTTATGTAGATTCCTATATATACATTTATGTACAGACATATATTATCTGTGCATAATAGCTAATGCAGGTCTATGCTTCTTTCGGTGCATATATTAGGAATGCATTTTTGCTGGTAGGGTAGGAGAAATGATGGGCTTCCGAAGGCGGTTTGATGTGGTGACATGGAGGAAGGGGGTGGTGGTGGTGGCTCTCGGAAGCTGGGGCAAAGGAGGTTTAGAGTGAGATGTGAAAAAGAGGCGGCAAATGTTGT
Organism: Gracilinanus agilis; assembly: GCF_016433145.1. NCBI lineage: Eukaryota > Metazoa > Chordata > Mammalia > Didelphimorphia > Didelphidae > Gracilinanus > Gracilinanus agilis. Next base: position 6,718 of record NW_025340348.1, on the reverse strand, counting down.
AAAAGAAGTGAAATTCTGTTGCAACCTGGAGTCTAGAGCAAGAGCGAGAGAACAGGAGAGGAGCCTCTTAAGAGGGGAAGGTTTGGCGGCAGGCTTCCTCAGCTTGCACGCTCCTTCAAAAGAAAGACTTGGGGTCCGGGGTTTTGGGGTTTGTGGCTGTGAGAGTGTTGGTAATGAGATGAGAGCTTTTGGTTTCATGAGACAACCCACATGAAGGACTGTCTTTAGAACAGATACTAGCAAAGAATCAAAAATCAACCACTCAGCTACTCCTGTGGAGCTGAATAGTCACCTATTGTGTGTTTGAAAATGACAGTGATTTAACACCTTTGGAACTGGCCCATTTGGACCAGAAATAAAATGGGCAGAGTTTAGGACAATTTCCCATTAACCAGGCAGGGGGAAGGGGGGAAGTCAGCCTTAAAATTCTGCTCAAGGCTCAGAAAATGCCCTTTCTCAGAGAAGAATCCATATTGATGCTTTCGTTTGACAGTGTTTTAAAAATCAAGAGATCATTTTTCACATACAGTACAGTGTGACATAATTCTTAGTTACTGTGATAGGAACTGTATAGAGCTTTGGAGTAATAGGCCTGAAAAATGTCTGCCCTAGTGTTATGTGTGTTGGAAATACATTACATAAAATTCTGTGTTGGACAAAGAATACTGTTATTCTGTAGTCAAGTAACATACATTTTCTTATCTTGAACATTCCATCTTCTTTGGTAAGGAGCTACTTTGCTGTTGAAGTCCTGTTGTTTATGTGTTGGATCAATTAAAGAGGGGGAACAAAATAGAATAATGGCAGAAAGATACAAATGGTTAGTTATACATGTTGTGAAGGAGCATCCCCCGTGATTCACTTTGGAGCCTGGCTAGACAGATAAGCACATGCTTAGTTTAGAGGGAACGGAGAGTAGAAAAACTGAAGAAAAAGATATGGGCTTTAAGGTAATGAAATGAGGGATGCAGAAAGCAAGATTTTATGATGAAGACTATAATGAGCCAAATTGGGGGCTACTTTTTTAATGGCTGAAATTGCACAAATGTATAGATTAGATTTTCTCTGCAATGAGGAAAAGTGGGGAGGAAATGTGTTTCTTGTGGAGACACATAATTAGAAAGCATAAATATGTCATATTAAGCTTATTGTTTCAAAAAGTAATTTTTTTCTTCCTGACCTGCATTCTCTTGAGTTGTTTCTGTTTATGGTTTGAACAGCAGGTTCCAAGATTTCTAACCCTTACCCTGCATAGTGCAACAAATGTTTCAGTGGTTGGACTTCTCCGGAGTTTAGAGTAGAGCAGAGAGAAGACTGTCAAAAGGCCTCAAAAACACGCCCCAAAGAAAGATTCTATTTACTTGTAAATATGTATTCTATGTTTATTTAAATAGGCCTGATTTGTTTTAAAAAATGATAGTTAATCTTGCCTTTCTAAGGGAGGGGGAGGCAAAGTAGCAATCCACTTGTAGCCCTCTGGGTTTGAGGTTCTGGGAAATATCTTGCTATGACTCTCCTCAACTCTCCTTTCCATTTCAAATAATTGATTAGGCTTATTAGAATTTCCTTCAAACTTATTAAAATCTGTCCCTCCTGCCCCCATTAAAAGTAATAGTGTGACCTGGAATTAAAGTTTAGGTTTTAAAATCAACAGCCTGCTTAAAGATTTAAAGATTATACAGATTGCCACGTGCTAGACATGACCCTGTAAAATGTAAGAAATGTCAAGTGATTTTAGTTTCATATATCGTTCTTGATTTCTATAACATAAGCATCCTAAAATGCCTACACTGCTTTATACTGTATGGTAAATGTAGACTTTTCATGCAGTCTGACAAATCAGTCTATAATGAGATTATTAATGATTTACTGGCTAAAGACGAAAAAATGCAGGTCTATCTTAGAGATCCTGGGAGGGATAGAGAGAGAGAGACAGAAAAAGAGAGAGAGATACAGAGAAAGACAGAGACAAAGAGACACAGAGACAGAGAATGTGAGAGTATAAGGGAGGTGCTTTTGGTTTATTGAAAACGATGTGTTTTTCTCTAAAGCAATTGTTTATTCATTCCTTCACTATTTCATTTGACATGCATTTGAGTACCTTTTCAGAGTCGGGGCTGTCTTCCACTAGTGGTTACAGGAAATTGTAGCACAATATCATTGCTTAGATGTCTAATAAGTATTCATTGTTACCAACTTATTTAAAGTGTTGGAGAGGGGAAAATACACTATGGTATCAGAGTAAAATGCTTTTCAAAGTGGCATTGAAGATGCCATTTTACTTAAAGGCAGGAGACTATTTAGAAGGTTTCTTTTTTTCCCCTAAACATTATTTTGTGGATATTTGAAATTGTGTGGGTTTATGCCTTTTAAAATTTAACTATTTGATTTTAGGAGCTAATAATTAAGAGTAAAGGATGAAAGGGAAATTGTGGTTACCTAGTTAATAAATGGTGCTTGTAAAATTTGGGACATTCTGGCTCAAATCTAGTTTCATGCCAAATGAGTACTGAGTTGTATGGTACTTGAGAAATACTTTCAATATTTAATTCTTTATTGTTTCATAAAATAATCTGACAAAAATTTCCCCTTTTAATAATATTACATTTTAGCATTCATTTTCCCTTTATTTTGTATAACTCTCAGATCTTCTTTCTTATCCTTCTCCCAGGTTTGATGATGCTAATATTTATCTACCCCTCTCCAACACTTTTGGACTTTCCATTTGTATGCTGTGTGACCCATAGAGAATGATCTAATTTGTCCTTGTTGTGTACTTTGGAGTATTTACTATACGTAAATTACATAATGTTTGCTTCTTTAATTATTCTCTCAGAGGAGTTATATTTTTATCTGACTGTCCATGAGCCACTACCTTTGATACTGTGGTGTTAAATTAAGAACATGACTTATCTGAGTTTATATACAATATCTGGATAAGGAAACATGATTTGATTAATTTTTTGGACACTAAATGGAAATCTGCTCTTCATCTATTTTTTAAATCATAAATTTTGATAGTTCCTATTTTTCGGAAGTTAGGTCATTGATAAGGATTGTGGCTTGGCAAAACTTCTTAGCAATGACTTTTTATTTAGTAATTTCTGACAATTGAAAAAAAAAGCAAAATTCCAAAATTTTTAGCCTGTAACAGCCAATCTTAAGAAAACCAACATATACTTTTGGTCTTCTCAGCTAATTCAGATATCTGGTTGCAAAATTTAACACTTTAGAATAATGAGGATTTAAGACTCTCCCCGGAATTGACTGAAAGATTGCAAACCAAAGAATGGATTATTAGGATATAACACTGTTATTTTCATCTGGGACACAAAATCTTGATCTCTTTTTATAGTATGTAACTGTTGCAAGCAACTTGTTAGCAAAGCACATCAGGGTTGTAAGCCCTAATATAAAATATTATATTACATTTGAAACAGCGTACTACATTACTATGCTATGTGTATTTGGAAATGACAACAGTCATGTCTAAGATAAGAGCATTCGAAGGAAATTGCAAGCCATTGCATTTCCTGGTTATTTATATCTTGCATTCAATAGCTTAACCCTATTATTTTCTTTTTTTATAACCATATAATTTTTTTCTTCTCCATTATAAAGATACAAATATATTTAAAAATTATACAGTTATTACAAAAATTCTCTCTAGTCATAAAATTGTTCTCTGCTAATCAACTAGAAAAAGGTATAAGAAAAAAACCTTAGAATATATCGATATAAATTTTTTTTTAAACCCTTGTACTTCGGTGTATTGTCTCATAGGTGGAAGAGTGGTAAGGGTGGGCAATGGGGGTCAAGTGACTTGCCCAGGGTCACACAGCTGGGAAGTGGCTGAGGCCGGGTTTGAACCTAGGACCTCCTGTCTCTAGGCCTGACTCTCACTCCACTGAGCTACCCAGCTGCCCCCCTCGATATAAATTTTTGATAGTAAAAAAACTCATAATTCAAAAGGTTTGTATTTGGATACTTAATGTGACATCAAGTCTGTTCAATCCAATTGAATTCATTTTAGTTAAATATATAATTCATCAGACATTATGTGTCTATTACGTGTCCAGCACTGTGCTCCATATTGTAGATTAAATAACAAATGGATGCAATTTCTACCTTCAATGAGCCAATATTCTACTCTGGAGAAGCAATGTGACCTCAGATAAGTAAATAGAAAATTGCACATAAATTGATTATAAAATAAATTTCTGGTCCATGCAACAAAAGTAGCATAGTTCTGATAGATATTAAAAAGTTGGGGGTTTATTTAGATAGTAATTCTGCATGGTTAAAGAATTTTAAACTCATAGATCAAGATAAATAAGACAAGAATGAGTATGATTTTTGCTTGATTTATCTAGATGGTCTGATATTTATCTAGTCAGAAACAGAGAGAGAAATCAACCCTGGGGTAGGTCCAATGTGAAGACTTCCCTATAGACACAAGAATGTGGTGTTAATGAGTTCCCATTGGAGACCTAATTAAAAAAAATCTACTGATGTGGTTTTGTTTTTTTTGTAAAAACAACTTCAACTTGTAAAGTGAAGTATCTTCAAATATTAAGATTAAAAAATACGTTTCCTCTTTTCTGTAATAAAATGTTTATACTTGTCTAGAAACAAATTAAAAGAAAGGTGAAACATCCCTCATAAAATGAAAGCTGGAGCCGTACTTAGCCATTATTGTGAGGTTTTGTATTTAACTGTAGACACACTGTCTATATTGCTTTCATTTGTCAGATAACTGTTCTTCCACTTCCCATTTACATTATTTCTGTCATGTGGGTTCCTCTGCCCAAATTCACTCTTCGGTTGACAGTTAAGTGGTCCCTCATTTCTAAATGAAATGTTTTGAGGTGATTTCACAGAATAATTGGAATAAGAATGGTTCAATATCACAAAGGTTGATATAAAGTAACCTGGCTCTCTTTTTTACTTACACCATTGTCCTTGATAAGAACATTGTTCACTTTTAAAAGATGAAATGTGTGTGGTCTATGTATGATGACATACATACTTTCTGAGCTAAAAATCAGGACACCCAGCATGATAAATGAGATTCCTTTTCAAAAAGTCTAGTAATTTTTTTTTCTTTTCTTAAAATTGATATTGTCCTGCAAACTTTGAAATGTATGGTTGCCATGAGTACTTGGGCCCTGATTTTTACTGAAATACATTTTTGTAGGTCAGAGAGTAACCATCACATTTATGATTAGATGAGCGGTACTTTCTTAGGAACAATGAGGAACATTTTTTTTTCTCATGATGATCTAAGTTTTAATCCTATAATTTCCTTTCTTACATTGTCAAGGAAGTTTATTCTGCTGGAGCATTCATATTCTTCTCTTTGCATATGGTTGCATCCTTCCCATTGATCTCAGAAGAAATGTTGTAGAGGGGTCCATAAGTACTTTATGTAGAGATCTAAGTAGACATCTTAGAGGAAAGATGAGAAGTTGTTTTAAGAAGGTTTAAGACAGAAAGGGGGCACAAAACATGTAAGAAAAATTTGTTGCCATTAGGCTCTCCACCCACAGTATGGATCCAGTCACAGAATTTTTAACAAGCTAAAGGTCTATTTTCCTAGCAGATGCAGGAGGGCAGTGACAATTTTGTGGAAAACTATTATGATGGCTCTTAAGCAAATGAGATCTCTGCAGAATACATCCTAGGAAAGTGTGAAATGATGTTATAAGGTAAAATGTGTGATTGCTGGTAATTAACTCTGCTGCAATAACTGAATACTGTAAACAGTGAACATTTTCTCTTACCCTGCTGAATGGAATAGCATTAAAGAAAAATCTATTCTCAGACTCAAACACTATTGCAAGTGAACAGCTGTTAGAAATAAAATTATAGGGAGTTTTTGAGTAATCACCTTTTATTTGTTAGACTGCTCATAATTTAAACACCTACCTGTCAGACTAGTGAATGAAGACCAGTGTCCATCAGGGACAGCACAGAAAAAGAGAAGTCGAGCATATTTGTAGTAAATTAATTAACAAATATTAAGCAATCATGTACTATTGCCCCACAATAATATATATGCATATTCCAATTGCTTTAGGCCTGTGAACTGAGTTACAATTCTTGTTCTTGGAATTCCATTTTAGACATCAATATAAACTGTTTGAACTTAAATCTTGGGAAACATGTTAAGAACAAAATTAATATTTATTAAATATGACTGTGAAGGGGTAGTGTTGTGTAGGGGTGAGAGTACTGGACTTGGAATCAGGAAGTTCTGAATTCAAATCCATTTCTGCCACTTACTAGGTCTGTGATCCTGGGTATGTCATTTAGCTTCTATCTATATAGTAGTGAACTCTCTGGGATCACGTGGTACAGTAACAAGATCTCGAGATTTGGAAACAGACCCAAGTTCAAATTCTATCTCGACCATTTATTTATCTGCTGACCTTGGGTCTTAAGTTTCTTCACATGTAAAGGGAGGTGAGTGGATTAGATGATCTTTAAGGTTCATTTTAACTCTTCATCTTTTACCATATGATCCTTTTCTCAAAGGCTTAGATAGGTAGGATGTGATGAGGTAGTGGGATAAATAGAGATTTCAATCTGAGGACAAGCTCTTTTTTGGGGCAGTTCTTTATAGGAATCATAGTGTCTTCATGTATTGATATAATTATATCTCTATATATAAAATACACACATATACAGGTATAGATATATCCGTCTGTATAATTAC
>NW_025340347.1:0-3901 GCF_016433145.1 Gracilinanus agilis | reverse complement strand
AAGAGATCATAGATAAACAGACTTGTACGAAAATATTCATAGCTGCGCTTTTTGTGGTGGCAACAAATTGGAAAAGGAGGGAATGTCCTTCAATTGGGGAATGGCTGAACAAACTGTGGTATATGCGGGTGATGGAATACTATTGTGCTAAAAGGAATAATAAACTGGAGAAGTTCCAGGCGAACTGGAGAGACCTCCGGGAACTGATGCAGAGCGAAAGGAGCAGAGCCAGAAGAACTCTATACACAGAGACTGTCATACTGTGGTAAAATTGAATGTAATGGACCTCTGTACCAGCAGCAATACAATGACCCTGGTCAATTCTGAGGGATTTATGGTAAAGAAAGCTACCCACATTCAGAGGAAGGACTGCAGGAGAGGAAACATATAAGAAAAACAACTGCTTGAATGCATGGGTTGGGGTGGACATGATTGAGGGTGTGGACTCGAAACTACCACACCAATGCAACTACCAACACTTTGGAAATTGTTCTTGATCAAGGACACATGACAAAACTAGTGGAAATGCGCATCGGCCATGGGTGGGTGAGGGGTGCGGGGGGGGGGGGGGGCGAAGGGGAAAGGTGGAGCATGAATCATGTAACCATGTTAAAAATGAATATAAATAAATGTTAAAAAAAAAAAAAAAGAATGAGGGGAGAGGTCAAAGAGAATATTCCTCTCAGCTCAAAGTCACCTTTCCTCAACACTGCAAGAATGCAAGGGAAAATGAATTCTTTATATACTCTCTGACCTGGAACATTTTCTGAGGTTTTGGGGTGTCTATAGGAAGCCTGTACCCCCCATATCTCTTCCTGGTCAATTCTACTCTTTAGAGAGTTGTTTTTTTCCTGAGAATTTGGGCCTCCATTTCCATTTTGCCCATTCCAATTAATAGGTGGTTGTTTTCTTCAGTGGTTTCTCACACAAGTTGTTAAATCCTTCTATCATTTTTTTTAGCATTTGATTCTTTAACTTCAACTTCTTCTAGAAGTTCTTTTAGGGACTGATATCCTTTCTCGATTTTCTTTGGGGGTTCATTTTTCATTTTTGCCATTGTTTTCCTCTTCCAAGTCTGTATTTTGAGGTTTCCTGCCACCAAAGTAACTTTATAAGGTCAGGTTTTTTTCGGTCATTCACTCATTTTTCTAGTTACTATTTTCCTCCCTTATTATTTTGTTTATCTATGGAGGTACTTCTCAGCTCCTCAGGTAGAGGGAGAACATTTCTAATCTTATAGTGTAACCCTCTCTGGTGTTTGCCATAGACTCATCTGTCTTCATGTCTGTCAGCATGCACTCTAGGAAGGGGCCTGAGCTGACTTTTGTGAGGAGGCATGCAGCTATGTTGTCCAGTTGGATTCCATTTCCTTTAGTATTGATTTCCCTGTTTTGTCCTGTGCTGGGCTATTTTCCATTCTACCCATTCATTCCCTCTGCTGTTTTATTACCTCACACCGCACTGAAGCACTTTGGCTTGGTCCCAATTCTGCAGTTCCCTTTGATGCAGCACTCACTGGGCTATTTTTCCTTCTCATCTCAGTGAGATGTGTCCTTCCTGTTTTCCTTCATTTTAAGGTTTTTTATTTTATATTTTTGTGTGTTTGGAGAGGTTAGGTGAGCTAATCACCTTTTATTCTGTCATCATAGCTCCCAGCATCTGTTATGATTACCTAGATCTTTTCAGAACTAGATATTGATCAATTTCTAGATATTAGCACATATACATAAACTATGTTAATCCTATTTTCTTCTAAATAATATAAACTCCCTAAAAATAAGGAGAGGTAGAATTTTTTATTGCTAGTGCTGAGTCCAGTTTCTAAGCTATAGTTTATGCTCAGTAAATACCTATTAAATGAATTTATCATCCTTAGTAGATTATGAAGTGATTAAAATGAAATAATCTTTTCCTGTTATTGTATGATCCCAATAATTTAGGGCAACTTTTTGAACATAAGAGGTACATAATAAATATTTGTTTAGTTAACGATTTGTAGTTAATTTTCTGTTTTCTGATGCCATTTTAGATCATTAAAAAAGAAGAAAAGTGAGAAGATTTCAGATTATGTTATACCAGGAATAGTTCAAGGAACTGGTAATGTTTAATTAGCTAGTAGAAGAGAAGATTTGAAGATTGGATTGTGGGAAGGCTCTGGGCAGAGAACTAAAACCTGAATCTACTGTTTGAAAGATCGTCATGTGTTATGTTGATCTTAAGAGAGATATTTGGGAAGCTGAAGAGATGGCCTGAAACTAGAAACCTGCAGGACTCACTCCTCCCCCCACCCAGGCTTGAGTGAGTAGGGAGGGGTAGGTGCTACTTACTCTCACCCCTCCCATCAAGCAGTTGGAATCAGTTGGAAATGGAGGATGATCAGATACACTGGCTTGGATGAGCAAGGCTAATCCCCTCAAGATGTTCACTTTCTCAAATTATTTCCCCACAGGTTTGACTAGGGAAGATAGGAGAAGCTTGATATCTTGTAGCTATCAGGGACAGAATGAGGATCTGATTTGTTGGGATGGCAAATGAAAGGAACCAAGCTTTATGGAGGCTGTGAGTATGCCCAAAATAATAGCCAGGCACAGCTACTAAAAGATAAAGTTTTACTAATAAAAAGGAAAGAGGAAGGAAGGGAAGGCTTTCAAGGATTAGGATAAGATCTAGGAAGCCCTAAACTGTTAGGTAGAAACAGCCTCTCCCCCCTCAGGAGGGAGTGGAAGACTTTATAACTAGCTTGCCCTCAGAGCCTATACTTATCACTTCTAATATCTAAAATAACTAAATTGTAACAAAAATGCTATCGCAGGAAAGGTCTAGTTCAGCTAAACAGGCAAAGTGCAGAGAAGAACCAAAATGGCTAATGCCACAGGCCACCAAAGCTATCCAGAACTGGGCTCAGCAAAACCAGCTTCCTTCAATCCCCCAGGAATCAACTGTCCCTAACTGCTTTAAACTGTCCCCTCACCCAGAGTTCTCCAGGGGTGGTCCCCCTGGAATTCTGGTTGAGGCTTGACCCTGTATCTTACAGGAATTCCATCTTGCCATTTTCCATGTTACACATGCTGAAGAAAGTAGAAGTGGACAGTGTATTTTAAAGAAAAGAGAGCTGGTCTAGAGCTAGATGAGGGTTCAAATGCTATTTTTGATGCATAAAAGCTATTTTACCATAGAGGATTAAATTAACCTAGTGATTTAATCAAACTTTTAGGTAGCTATTTGACTTAGTGGATGTACTTCTAATGAGGAAAATCTGAGTTTGATTCCAACACCAGAAACTTATTTGTATGACTAATCATTCTAAATATATAACTCCCTTCTGCTGCAGTTTCTTCATCTGTAAAATATGGATAGTAAAAATATTATATCTCAGAGTTGTGAGGAAAAATAAGCTCGTATTTGGAAAACACTTTGTAAATCTTAAGGTACTATGTAAATACAAAATAATAATGGTAATAATTAGTCTGTATATTGGTAAAATTAAAAATAAAATAATAAATATGAATGCAAGAAATGATTTGATTATTATTAACCTCTTTAAATCTGATTTTCTTTATCTGAAAAAAAATGAAAATGTCCATACTATGATTGTCATTTTTATAAGCAATAATGATTTAGAGAATATATTCACATAATTATATAGTTTTGATATCTTTATCTAAAATTGCCTATAAATGTTGACAATTTATCAGTTGGTTAATTTTTGAAAAATATGGAAAGATCTACCTAAAATTATGAAGAATGAAATGAGTAGAACCAAGAGAACATTATATATATAAACAAATATTATTTGAAGAATGACTTGTGTATGACCACCTTCAGAGGAGGAAATGATAAATAAAAATAAGTAAGACATAGTTTTATATATATGTATATATATATATATATATATATATAT
>NW_025340346.1:0-1371 GCF_016433145.1 Gracilinanus agilis | reverse complement strand
AAGAGCAGTAAGGGCTAGACAATGGGGGTGAAGTACCTTGCCCAGGGTCACCCAGCTAGGAAGTGTCAGGCAGGATATTTTTGAGATAACTGTGGGACGTCCAGCCAAAGATGCCCCAGCGTGCAGTTGGACATGTGGACTAGATAGCAAGGCTGATCTCTAGATTCCTGGGCTGTCTTTGTAAAGGGAGCTGATTCAGTTGCTGAGAAAGTAGAGAGAAATGAGAAGAGGGCTCCGATTCATTCTTTTTTTTTTTTTTAAACCCTTGTACTTCGGTGTATTGTCTCATAGGTGGAAGATTGGTAAGGATGGGCAATGGGGGTCAAGTGACTTGCCCAGGGTCACACAGCTGGGAAGTGGCTGAGGCCGGGTTTTAACCTAGGACCTCCTGTCTCTAGGCCTGACTCTCACTCCACTGGGCTACCCAGCTGCCCCTCCAATTCATTCTTACTCTGCATTCATTCAATAAACATTTATTGAGCACTTACTATGTTTCAAGGGAAATCTAGCCTTCCTCTCTCTATTCCCTGTTGGGCAGCTAGGTGGATGGCATGATGGGAGCTAGAAGGTCGTGAGAAATATGATGGAAGCTGGGGCTACAGAGACAAAAATAACGGTCCCTGGCCTCAGGAAGCTCGCATTCCATTTCCAGGGGAAACAACCTGGATTTGAAAAGAAATACAAAATCTAAGCAAAATCAATCCAGCATTACTTTGAGGAAGGGGGTGCTGACAATGGTGGGGGTCAAGAAAGGCAGTATTTGAGTTGAGCTTTGAAGAAACTGAGGATTCTCAGAGGTGGAGGGATGGAGGGAGATGTTTCCAGACCTTTGCCAAAGCAGGGAGGGGGAAGAAGGGAAGAAGGAACATCATGTACAAGGAATGGCAAGTAAGCCAATTGGACTGGAACTACTAGTTGAGTGACCCTGGGCAAGTCACAACCCTGTTGGCCTCAGTTTCCTCCTCTGTCAAATGAGCTGGAGAAGAAATTGGCAAACCACTCCAGTATCTCTGCTAAGAAATCACCAAATGGGGTCGTGAAGAGTCAGACACAATTGAACAATAAGTGTCCATAGATAAGCATCCCTCCTGGCTGCGTTATTTTGACTTAGTTTTAAAATATAATATTATAAGGCAGGTAGGTGGCTCAGTGAATAGAGAGCCAGTCATAGAAACAAGAGGTCCTACATTCAAATCTGACCTCAGACACTTTCTGTGTGACCCTGAGCAAGTCACTTAATCCCAATTGCCTAGCCCATACCACTCTCTTGCCTTGGAACTGATACTTAAACATCAATTCTAAGATAGAAGGTATGGATTATTTTTTAAAATATAAAATTTTATATTAATAGTATAATAAAATGTATTCTAT
>NW_025340345.1:0-2920 GCF_016433145.1 Gracilinanus agilis | reverse complement strand
TATATATATATATATATATATATATACATGCTTTTTTAAATCTGTGAAATGAAGGGGTTTAAAAGATGGCTCCTAAGATTCCTTTCATCTCTAAATCTATGATCATTCTGAAGCCCATTTATCACATTATACTATAATATAGTGATCTCTACACTTTTTTGCTCATATGCCCCATTAGTAGAAATTTTTGAGTCTGTTCTTCTAATTACATATATTTATTTATAATTATATACATGTACTATGTATTATCAATAATGATGTACATCAAAATTGATACAATTAGAAATTTAAAATGATGAAATAATATTTGATCCTAGAGTTGACAGGCAGCTATTAGAATTACTTATACTTTAGGAGAAATCATTTTGACAGTTTTGTGGAGACACTTGAGGCAGGGAGACAAGTTAAGGGATTTTACAGTGGTTTAGATGAGAAATGATGAGAATCTGAACTAGGATTATGTCTATATGAATAAAGAGAAAGAGCCAGATGAGAAAGATGTAGAAACAGAAATAATACCATTTGGTAATTGAATAGATATTTGGGGTGAGGGATAGTGAAAAGCTAAAGATGACATTGAGAGTGTAAAGCTGGATGCCTGGAGGGATGAAAGTGCCTCCGAAATTAATAGTGAAGTTTACAAATGCAATGAGTTTGGGGAAAAAGATGAAGTCATGAAATCTGTAATATTTTGCAACCTTTTCATTTCTGTATACCATTTTTGATACATTGTTTTACTCTATTCTTTTAGAATAGAGGGATTGAACTAACCTCAGAAAGCAAAGCCCTCCCTTCCATGGTCTTATATAATAGTCACGAATTAATCTGAGGACTAGAAGGTTATTTTAAATTCAAAGTGGTGGTGGTGTTGGTAGTAGGCTCAGAATTTTCCCAATGGTACTTGCACAGATGCTGCTGTTCATGCCTGAGTAATGGTATGTTTAGAGTGAAATGTATAGATGCTTGAGACAGGTGAAAGGAGATAGATTGGTAGCTTATACCATGGAAGGGGGGTAGAGAATGGGAGAATTTTGGGTGAAAAGGATAGATGTAGTTATACTGGAAATAAGCTCCATGACTTTTGATTGGTCATAATGCCTTGGAGTGATGTTCCTTGCCCCTTCAGTAGACATCAGCCCCTGTTTTAGAAACCATTGCTATTAGAAAGCAATAAACGTATATTGAGCTGTTGGTTCTTTGCTAAATTAACTTTGATTCCTGTGTTTCTTGAGTTTCTGTGTCAGTTTTTTCTCGTTTTTGTTTCTTACCTAAGATTAGGGCAGTGGCTGTGTTCTATACTTTTTCACATGCCTAGCCCATTATATATGTATATATAATAGGTATCCTATAAATATTGTTGAATAGGCACAAATTTATATCATATCTCTTGAGGATTGTATCTTCATACATGGTCCCAATTCTAATCCCATTCAGATGATTCTTAAATCAGGCTCTCCAGAGCAAATCTCTCAGCACTTGTACATGCTCAACCTTGGGTCAAATAGGCCTGTAAAATCTTCCTACAACTCTGCCCAAAACTTGTTTTCAATGCAATTCTTCTTTCCATAACCTATTCACCAGAGTAAACAGTCAACATATTGCCGTCTACCCTTTCAGACTAATAGGACACATACTGTGAGGGTTCCTTGACATCGGTGATAGCTACCCGCTTGAAACGAGGGCAGGCAGTTTATAGTTTTAACAATTCATATTAAACGAAACTCATTTCCTCCAAGATGTGAGAGCACTTTGCTGATTCCTTCTTAATCAAAACAGATGTTTTTGAAGCTGCCTAGAACAGGATATGGAAAATTTGGCTAACTATTAAATCTGGGTTCAAAGACAGATCCTTTATAGTCACCACTGAAACCATGGGCACTGTCTAAATATAGCAAATTGATACTGTATTTTTGAAAGTCTGCCTGCCTGCTGTAAATTACTGCTATGTTCCAAAAAGCTGTGTTCAAGTAGCTCTATTCTCTACTAAGAAACTTTAACAATGAGCAATGAGAATAAACGTTGTGTGTGGGTTCTTTCTAATAAAAATGTGTTACATCAATATTTTTTTCTTTTTTAGCTACAATACAACCTTTTCTTGCTAAGATCTCTTAAACTCCCAACATCCACATTTATAATTTGATTTTATAATTTGATATAGAAATTTATGTAGTCATTTAGAATTTGATACAGAAATACACAAAGGGGAATGACTTACACAAGACCATGTCTTCACTAGCTGAATAAAATTGTACAAATATTAACACAATTTTAGTACTGGATGGTATTTTTGAGATCATTATTCCAAACTCTTCATTTACAGATGATGAATTCAGCCCAGAAATGACATATGCCTTGTATACAGTTATATTGTTGATCCATGTCAGGACAAGAACCCAGGAAATACTTTTAAAGAGGCAGGTTCACTATTAACCACTCTGAAGTCCTTATAGGTAATATTATTATCCCTGTTTTATAGATAAGGAAATTGAGGCTTTAAGAGGTTAGAGTTATTTTCCTGGGATAACAAAGCTACTCCATGTCTAAGGCAAGATTCCAACTCATATCTTTATGATTCCAAGTCTGGCATTCTACCCATTATACCACCCAGCTACTTTAGAGGCCATCTGGTCCAAATTCTTCATTTTAAAGATGAGAAAATGGATGCCAAAAGGGGTTAAATATCTTTCCTGAAGCCATAAAGGTCACGTGAGTGGTGGTGCCAGGATTGGAATCTAGGTCCTTTGATTCTTACCATTATACTTAGCTGCCTCCCTTCTTGGTCAAGAATCAAATGCATTCACTAGATCTTTATTAGCTTGTGTATGTCATGTTGTCAATAGTAACCTGCAGAACCATGGGTCCAAAAGGAGTCTATGAAGTCATTAAATATACTGATGAGTTGCTTACTCCTCCCTCCCTC
>NW_025340344.1:0-3843 GCF_016433145.1 Gracilinanus agilis | reverse complement strand
GAGAGAGAGAGAGAGAGAGAGATGGATAGACCAATGGATAAATAGATGATAGATAAGATAGATGGAGAGACAGAAAGAGAGGAGAGAGAAGAGAGAGAAAAGAAAGAGAGGAAGAAGGAAAGAGGAGAGAGAAGAAAGAGAGGGACAGAGAAAGGAGAGACAAACAGACAGACAGACAGAGAGTGATGGATAGACCAATGGATAAATAAATGATAGATAAGATGGAGAGACAGAAAGAGCAGAGAGAGGAGAGAAAAGAAAGAGAGAGGAAGAAGGAAAGAGGAGGAGAGAGAAGAAAGAGGGGGACAGAGAAAGGAGAGACAGACAGACAGAGAGTGATGGATAGACCAATGGATAAATAAATGATAGATAAGATGGAGAGACAGAAAGAGCGGAGAGAGAAGAGAGGGAGGAAAGAGGGAAAGAGAGAGGGAGAAGGAAAGGGGAGGAGAGAGAATAAAGAGGGGGACAGAGAAAGGAGAGAGAGAGACAGAGACAGAGACAGAGAGAGACAGAGAATTTTTAAAAGCCATTTCAGGGGTATAGTGAGACAATAACAGTTGGGAGTGGGGAGCAGGATCATGTAGGGAATGGCCTTTGAGCTTTGCTTTGAACTAAGTTATGGATTCCTAGTAACTGTCTGAGATAGGATTCAAAGCCAGGTCTTCCTGACTCCAATTTCAAGGCTTTATCCACTATGTCAAGATGCTGCCATTCACTGTCAAACAGGGCAGATCAGACTTATA
This sequence comes from Gracilinanus agilis, assembly GCF_016433145.1. Classification (NCBI taxonomy): domain Eukaryota; kingdom Metazoa; phylum Chordata; class Mammalia; order Didelphimorphia; family Didelphidae; genus Gracilinanus; species Gracilinanus agilis. The sequence goes on along the minus strand of NW_025340344.1, from coordinate 3,097 downwards.
CATAAATAAAGACTGAACTCAATAAATGTCAGCTCTTCAGAGCATATGCAAAGGGATTGTAGACCTGAAAGAGCTATAGAAACAGAAATCGCTCAGATCAGCATCATTATTTTGGAGCAGGCCTTGGGCGCTGCTGCAGGCAGCTCGCCCTGGGCCATGCCCCTGGTTAGTGCTGCCTCCCAAGGTCCTGCCATGCCCAGCTGGTAGCTCTTCCATTCTCTGCTGCTCTCTGATCCCTGGGGAAAAGCACAGAATCACCCAGAGCAACCAAACACAGAGTAGAAAGAGGCTTCAGAGGTCCCCTAGTCCAACTCCTACCAACTGAAGGATTATTTCTACAGCATTGCCAACAAGCAGTCAGTTCCTCTTTGAAGATTCCAATGAGGTCAAACCTGCTAGCTCACAGACCAGCCCATTCCACTTTTGGATAGCTCTCATGGGACAGCTAGGTGGCTCAGTGAATAGAAAGAACGCCAGATCCAGAATCAGGAAGACCTGAGATCAGATATGACCTCAGACACTTACTAGCTATGTGACCCTGGGTAAGTTGCTTAATGCTGCCTGCCTCAGTTTCCTCATCTGTAAAATGAGTTGGAGCAGGAAATGGAAAATTATTCCAATATCTTTGCCAAGAAATTACCAATTGGGGTCACAAAGAGCTGGACACAACTGAACAAGGACAACATTGTCAGGAAGCTTTTCCTAATATCAAGCCTAAATTTATCTCTGTGTCTTCCACCCACTGCTCCTCTTTCTGCTCCCTGGAACTAAACAGAACAAACTTAATCCCTGTTTACATGAGAACTTTTTAATGACTCATTCAACTATCATGTCATCATTGAGTTTTCTCTTCTCCAGCCTAACCATTCCTCATTCCTTCATCTAATTTCTATATGGCATGATCTTTATGTCCTTTACCATTCTCACTGTCCTTCTTTGGATGCTCTCCAGCTTATCAATTGCTTTCTAAAATGTCTCCTGCACATTATGATTTTTTTAATAGAAAGAATAAGTTTGGGTCAGCTAGGTAGCTCAATGGATAAGGAGCCAGGCCTGGAGATGAGACTTCCTGGGTTCAAATATGGCCTCAGACACTTCCTAGCTGTGTGACCCTGGGCAAGTCACTTAACCACCACTGCCCAGCCCTTACCACTCTTCTGCCTTGGAGCCAATACACAGTACTGATACCAAGATGGAAGGTGAAGTTTTTTTAAAAAAGAGATAAGATGCACAATTATGACTAGGGGAGAGGATCTTTAACTAAACATGGATTTTTGTTGTTACTCAGTTGTTTCAGTCTTATCCAACACTTCGAGACCCTTTTTAAGGTTTTCTTGGCAAAGATCCATTCTCTAGCTGATTTCACAGATGAGGAAATTGAAGCATATAGGGTTAAGTGACTTCCCTGAGACCACACAGCTAGGAAGTGTCTGAAGATGGATTTGAGCCGAGCTCTTTCTGACTCCAGGCCCTCATTCTATCCACCTAGCCACCTTAGAAGTCATAAAAGAAGAATATGACAGACAATTTGGATTACACATATTTTAAAAGCTTTTGAATGAATAAAATCAAATTTAAAAGCTTTTGTACAAATAAAATCAAATACAAAAAAGCTTTCGTATGAATAAAATCAATGCAATCAGAATAAGGAGAAAAAACTATTGATTGCACATAGAGAGGGCAGAAATGTTTGCATTAAATGTTTTTTAGAAAGTTCCTTATCAAAGATTTAGAGGGAATTGATGGAGCTGTATAAAAATGAAGATCATTTCCCAGTAAGTAAGAGGTAAAAAAATAGACCATAGGGCATAGAAATACTTCGTTTTGAAGACAGAAAGACCTGGTTTCAAATTCTGCCTCAAATTCTGGCTGTGATGTTCTAGTCAGGCCACTTAACATTCTCAGTCCTCTAGGAAACTCTTTAAGACTATAAATTGTGGAGGAAGTGCCAACCTGCATTGGCAAAGCTAGTTTCCTCTTCTACAAGTTCTCTAAACCAGTGAAATCACAGGCTCAATCCCTGTCCCTTTCATGGACGAAAAATATGTACAGTTTCAAAAGTAGAAACACAAGCTCTCAGCAATCATATTAATTCACTCTAAATAGCTAATAATAAGAAATGAAATTTAAAACGACTCAAAGGTTTTCCCTTATACCCCACAAACTGGCAAAGATGACCTCAAAATAAAAACGATAAATGTTGGAAGACCTATGGGAAGACAAATGTTCTAAGTCACTGTTGGCAGAAGCATCAATTATTCCAAACATTCTGGAAACAATTTGTCATTGAATTGTTCTTGTTCTTTAGCATACAAAGGTATCATTACTAAGCATATATTCCCAAGGGAGTCAAAGGCAAAGAGGAGGGACCATATAAACAAACATGTTTATAGCAGTGCTTTTTATGATACCCCAAAACTGGAAAACGAGTGTTCACTAATTGTGAAATGACTAAAAATTATCAATGTGGTTTGAATATTATTGCATCATAGAAGACAAAGAATATGAAAAAATCAGGGAAATATTGGAAGACTTATATGACTGGTGCAGAGTGAAGTGAACAAAATTAATCTAGGAGAATAACCTACCCAGTGACCAAAATTATGTGAAGGAAGGTGAAAGAAAGGAAGATTGAAAGTTATCGGAACTCTGATCAAAGCATGGAAAAAGCATGATTTCATGAGACTGATAATAAAGCATACATCTTGCCTCTAGACAAAGAAATAATGGTGGGCTTTAAGAGAGGAATAAGACATGTCCAATTGTTGATTCATTTTGATTAACTATACTTGTAACAAGGAAGGGTCCTATGTGGCAAGTGAGGGTGACTGAACAGGAGAAGTCACTGAAAAGGGACAGTGTTATAAAGTAATAAAACATCTATTAGTATTGTTATCATTATAGATGAAAAGTAAAAAGGAGGGAAAGGAGAAGAAAAAAAAAGAAAGAGGAGGAGGGAGGAAGAGAGAGAGGGAGGAGAGACAGAGAAACAGATGTGGGGATAGAAAAAAGGAAGAAAGGAAGAAAGTGAAAGAAGAAATTATAAAATATTCCCTATCAGAGTCAGCTCTTTTAGTCATGTGAATGCAAAGTGGAG
>NW_025340343.1:0-1058 GCF_016433145.1 Gracilinanus agilis | reverse complement strand
ATATATATATATGAAACATCGTTAAGAAGTTTTAATCAGGGACAATTTGGACATAGTGAAGTTTAAATTAATATTCATTTGGAAGTGACAAATCATTAATGTTTTAAAATAATCATGCAAATTTTATAAATGCAGTAACTAAAGAGTTAAAGGGGGTTCCAGGTTAAGATGGCGGCAGAGTAAGAAGCAGCTCTTAACCTCTCCTGACTGAAACACACAAAACTCCTCAAGGGGACATAAAAACAAGTCCAGACGAACGGAGGAACCCGACAACAGGGCACAGCGTGGAAGGTACATGGAATCGAGGCATTTCCATGCTATAAAGGGGTGAAACAGCTCTCACTAAATCGCGGGCTGAGTAACCAACCCACCCCCACCCCCTCCACACACAACACCTATAGCGCCGAAGTCAGTTAAAAAGAAATAGGGCAAGTTTGGGGCACACATCGAATCATTGGCAGCTCCAGGGCCTGTTCCTGAGAGCAGCAAGATTTAGGACCCCAAAAAGCTAACGAATGCACACAAAATTTGAGCGCGGGAGCAGGAAGCCGAGAACGGACGCTGGGCGCAGAGCATGGACTCAGAGCGCAGACGCAGGTGGAGGTGTGGGTGGAGGCAGACAGAGCCACAAGCTAAAGCTCTGAAACCCTGAGTGGGGAACCAGTGCAGACGGGCATACGACTGTGGAAGCAGCGCCCTGAGACTTGTAAAGAATCCTCCAACAGAGGATCAAGCAAGGGGGTCCACCAGGGGGCTTGACTTTGGAAGAAACCAGACAGACCTCAGGAGCCAATAGACCGCGGACAGACCCTGAGCGCAAGGATAAACCTGAGAAGCTGCTGGGCTAATGATGACTACCCAGTCTCAGGAAGCTCAGAAGAGAAAGATTAACAACAAGAAAAAGAAGTCTTTAACACTCGACAACTTTTACACAGAGAAAATCCAGACAACCGAGCAAACAGAGGAGGAGAACAAACAAGCATCCGGACCCTCCTCAAATAAGGAAAACTCCTCACAAGCTATGGAAGAGTTCAAAACTGAGATTTTGAGGAAAATGG
>NW_025340342.1:0-1355 GCF_016433145.1 Gracilinanus agilis | reverse complement strand
AGTGTGTTCTGATATTACTTCCTTGGAACATAAATACAACATTCCAGTGAAGTAAGATGTTATGAAAACTAATGTGTAACTATTATTGTTTTCTTCCAAAGTGATTTATTTTGTATCCTTTTATTTACATGAATATTATCACGTGGACACAAAATTTTAGCATATGTGATACAAGTACCGTATATGTACATGTTGCAAGTATTTTATACTGATATCTTCAGAATCATCTTCTCCTTCTATCTATCTTCTTACTTCATACTCCAACGATTTTGTCATAGTGTAATGAGTGGATATGACTTAAATATGTACAATGTTAGCATAACACAAAATTTTATACTTCATAATTATTACATTCTTTTCCCCTATTCCCTATGTTGGATTATAGCAAAGTTTCTGTTACTGTATCCTTGTTAGATTTATTAATTCTTCCCCTGGTACTCCTCTGCTGTCTATCCTTGTCCTCGTTAGCTTGTTGTTTTTCTCACTCATCCTCTTTTTGGATGGTCTCATCTACTGCAACATGCTTGACTGGAGCCGTGTTGTCGGTTATCACTTCTACTACCACTGGAACTTTTTTCATGTGGGAACAGTGAATCCACAAATCTTTTTCTAAAACTTTTACTGCTGTAGGTGTTATTGAAATTAAAGAATAAGGTCCTATCCATTAAGCCTGTGTTCCATTGGTCTTACTAAATTTTTTGATGTAAACTGAGTCACCCAGTGTTATGCTAAGCAGTGCCTAGTCTAGAGGACTGCATTGTACTACAACACCCATGTTTTGCAATTCTTTTATGTGGTTTTGCTATTCTGTGATAGAAGAGGCTATTTATGTATCTCCCCCCAACAGGAAGACAAATGCAGGTGTTCCAGATTTGTCTTGTAAAGGAGCATGACCAAATAACATTACATAAGGTGAGACATGGATATCAGTCCTTGGTCTTGCAAGTAGATAGAAAAGTTTAAAGGCAAGATGTCTGGCCATTTTAAATGCGTCTCTGTGCAAAGCTTTCCAACCATGGTTTTAATCTCTCTATATGTTCTTTCTACTTTGCCTGAGCTCTGTGGATGGTATGGGGTATGAAATTTAGGAGTAATCACTAGATTTGGATAAATTTGTTTTAGAAAAGCATCTGTGAAAAGACTTCCTTTATCAGAATCTATCCTCAGTGACAAAACAAATTCTGGAATTATTTTCCTCAACAGAACTTTAGTTACAAAGTTAGAAGTATTTTTGCTACTTAGAAAAGCTTCATCTGGCTAATTGATTTACCTTATTTCCAATTCTTCTACTACAGCATATAAATTAAGAAACTAGAAAGAGAACAAATTAAAAATCCCAAGATAAAAACAAAATT
>NW_025340341.1:0-1121 GCF_016433145.1 Gracilinanus agilis | reverse complement strand
GATTAGAAGGAAAATGGGAAGCTGGGGAAAAATTTTATAGCAAGTGTCTCTCATTTCTCAAATCTATGGAGAATTAAGTCAAATTTGTAGAAATACAAGTTATTCCCCTATTGATTAATGGTAAAATGATATGAACAGATAGTTCTCAGAAGAAGAAATCAAAGCTCTCTAGAGATGCAAGATAAAGCAACTCTGAGGTACCATTCCACACCTGTGAGATTGACTATTATGATAGTAAAGGAAAATGATAATTCTTTGAGGGGATGTGGAAAAATTGGGACATTAAAGCACTGTTTTTTAGACCCTTACCTTCCATCTTAGATTCAATACTGAGAGGTAAGAGCTAGGGAGTTAAATAATTTACCCAGGGTCACATAGCTAGGAAGTATCTTGGGGCAGATTTGAACCCAGGACTTCCTGTCTCTAGGCCTGGATCTCAATCCACTGAGCCATCTAGCTGTCCTGCTGCTCCCTCCTCCCTCCCCCCGCAATGCACTATTGGTGGAGTCGTGAACTGATCCAGCTATTCTGGAAAGCAATTGGACACATGCCCAAAGGAGTGTAAAACTGCACACTCTTTGATCCAATAATATGGCTACTATGTCCATATTCCAAAGAGGCTAAAAAAGAAAGAAAAGGATTAATTTGTACAAAAATATTTATAGCAGCTTCTTTTTTTGTGGTGGTTAAGAATTGGAAATTGAAGGGATGCTCATCCATTGGGGAATGGCTGACCAAGTTGTGGTATATGATTATAATGGAATACAATTACATCATAAGAAATCATGAGCAGGATGATTTCAGAAAAACTTGAAAAGACTGACACGAGCTGACCTAAAGTGAAATGAGCAGAACCAGGAGAACATTGTGCACAGTAACAGCCATAATGAATGATGGTCAGCTGTGAACAACTTAGCTATTTTGAGCAATAAAATGATCTCAGAAAGTTCTGAAGGACTTATGATGAAAAATGCTATCCACCTCCAGAAAAAGAACAGATGGAGTCTGAACACAAATCAAAGCATATAATTTTTCATTTAATTTTCTTCATTTTTTTACGTCGTCTTCTACAACATGATCAATATGGAAATATATTTTGCTTGATGTCACACATATAACCA
>NW_025340340.1:0-1020 GCF_016433145.1 Gracilinanus agilis | reverse complement strand
TGCCTGTACACATATACACATATTTTCCTCCCTATAAGATATCAGCTTGCTCTCTCAAGTAGGGATTGTTTTTTCTTTCATTGCGTTTGTAATCCCTGGATCCTACAAGAGCACCTACTTAGTAGCAGATAATAATTGTTGTGGCTATTCAGTTTTTGTTTTTTAAGAAGAGTAATGATGTTGCTCACAGGGTGATGTCTTGACTTAGATTTTAAATGATGTAGAATTGTACAAAGTCATTAGCCTCGCTCTCTCTTCCAGACTTGTCAAAGTCCAGCAGCAAAGCAAAAGTCAAGACGAATGGCAGTGGCCTGGGATGCATCCTGGACGAGTGACCAAGCTCTAAGCATTTCACAACACCTCCTTCAGCTGCTTTCATGACTGTGGGAGTAAATTATTCTCATATACCCATTATGGCAGGGGAAATCTTCACACGCTTGAAGGCGACATTCCCCAAACTGACCAATAGGTTGGAGGCCTCAACATGGTTTAAACCATCTGTTGATTTGTATATGGTATGTGGAGCCATTGAGAATGCTGAAGCTTCTTGAAGCCACAGGAGAAAGTTGGGTAAAAGGTAGACACCAAAGGTGAATGAGCATCCCTGAAAAGGGCTAAGCAAGCCCTTACACCAAAGATGCTAATCCTCCTGGAACACCTTCTATACCTCGGTGAATTATTACTAAATACTTGATTAATTAATGCAGACTAGTGTAAGGACTAGTTTGCAAGGACAGTTTGGAATTTTGGAAAAGGCATGTGATTGACAAGAGCAGCGGTTGAGACCAGGAGCAGAGGCTAGTGGGAAAATGAACCTTGAAGGGTCTTCGTTCTTAGGACTCGAGGAGAGAAGGACTCTTACCCCACCTCGGGATTGAGCAAAGATGATCTGGAGATTTCCTTGGTTTCCTACATACCCAAAGACCTGTTGCTGCTCCTGATCTTCAATACAGCCATCAAGAAGAGTTCAATCATTTGCCAGTAGCCAAAGGGATCTGTGGACCTGGCTGGTCACTGGTC
>NW_025340339.1:0-2654 GCF_016433145.1 Gracilinanus agilis | reverse complement strand
TCTATATCTATATCTATATCTATATCTATATCTATATCTATATCTATATCTATATCTATATCTATATCTATATCTATATCTATATCTATGTCTATGTCTATGTCTATGTCTATGTCTATATCTATATCTATCTATTTTAATTTATTTTTTAGAAAAAATATTCAATGGTTACATGATTCATGTTCTTGCTCACTCTCCCCCACTCCCCCAACCCCCAGTAGCCAACATGCATTTACACTGATTTCTTCATATGTCATCAATCAAGACCTATTTCCATATTTTTTTTAAACCCTTGTACTTCGGTGTATTGTCTCATAGGTGGAAGGTAGGTAAGGGTGGGCAATGGGGGTCAAGTGACTTGCCCAGGGTCACACAGCTGGGAAGTGGCTGAGGCCGGGTTTGAACCCAGGACCTCCCGTCTCTAGGCCTGACTCTCACTCCACTGAGCTACCCAGCTGCCCCTATTTCCATATTATTGATAATTATTCTAGGGTGGTCATTAAGAGTCTACATCCCAAATTGTGTCCTCATCAACCCATGTTTTTCAAGCAGTTGTTTTTCTTCTATGTTTCTACTCCTGTAGTTCTTCCTCTGAATGTGAGTAGCTTTCTTTTCCATAAATCCCTTAGAATTCTCCTGGATCATTGCACTGTTGCTAGTAGAGAAGTCCATTACATTTGATTTTACCACACTGTATCAGTCTCTGTGTACAATGTTCTCCTGATTCTGCCCTTTTCACTCTGCATCAATTCCTGTAGATCATTCCAGTTCACATAAAATTATCCAGTTTATTATTCCTTTGAGCACAATAGTATTCTATCACCAGCATATACCACAATTTGTTCAGCCATTCCCCAATTGAAGGGCATACCCTTGTTTTCCAGGTTTTTGCCACCACAAAGAGTACAACTATAAATATTTTTGTTCATATATTTTCCCTGTGATTTCTTTGGGGTATAAACCCAGCAATGGTATGACTGAATCAATGGGCAGGCAATCTTTTAGTGTTCTTTAGGCATAATTCCAAATTGCCATCCAGAATGGTTTTGCCACATCCCCTCCAACATTCTTTACTGCCCACATATATTTTTAAGACCCACAGAATTTTAAATACTGAGTCAGTCAGTAATCTATGTAATAAGTAGCAAAGATAGTATCTGAACCAATGTCCTCTCACTTTAAATTCAACAGATATTTCATTGTACCATCTCACCGTATTTGAAATAATCTCAGGGATATTTAAGACATTCCTGAAACAAAAGATCTCCCATGAAGAAAGGGAGTATCATAGTTATTAAAAGGAAAATATGTGATGTAAGTATGTCTGCAAGCTTGATTTTGATTCCTGGAAAATATTAGACACAAGTATTTGTTCTCGTGGATAGAGGGCTAATTTTGGATTCATGAATATGTTTTAAGTCTTGACTTTGGATAGCATTTGTGAGGTCTTGGGTAAGTAAATATTGAAATAGCACTCACCACCACCACTTGCAGTTGTCCAAGTTAAAGATAAAATGTTGACCTTTATTGGTGAATAGTATTTTTTCACCAGGAATCTCTATAATGCTAAATAAAATCATGACTTTAGCCCCTCTTCACCCCAAGGAGGATGTATTATTTTGTTAATCTACTATTGGTTCATTCTTTGGCCATATTTAATCAGTTTGACTGAAGTATTGCTAAAAATTTAACCTAATGTAATATATAGATTGCAAATGATCCCCTTAAACCAATAGTTTCATATTTACAATTAAAGTAATCTGTTAATTGTGGAAAACATTTTCAATTTCAGGGGAAAAGTGACTTCATGTTGGAAATTGAAATAATTTTACTTTCTTCTGAACAATGGAGAGTATATTCTAAACCTATCTTTATCAACATGTGACCCCTTAACTTTTGTCTCATTCTCAGAAAATGGAGGCAAAAGAAATCTTTGCTGTTACTTACATTCGTCTTATTGTAATTAAGCTGACCAAGCCTGTGATGTTGCTATGGACTAGCATATCCTATGAGAAAGAAAGCACAGTAATTTCCCTTAAACTTATTCAATTGAAGTCACCATTAATAGCATAATCTTTCTTATTGAAGAAGTGTTATATTCATTTTAAAGCTCATTTAACTTTTTTTAAAATGTACCTTTAAATATGATTTAAAAGTACATGTTGACAGTAATCAGGAGAATCAATATTGATGTGAAACTGAGAGGTACTTTACAATAATATAGGGAATATATATTTTAAAATAATATCATTACCTAACTAATATAGCAAATCTTTCCAAAACACAAGATGTCTCAACAGTAATAGTATATTTTATTCTAGTAAAAGTTTACACCTGCACCTTAACTTTTGAGATATTTTGTACAACAGGTATAAAGGAAAGGGACACTATATGAAGGCATAATTGCTTCAAGTAAATGAAAACACTTAAAAGAATTTCAGATATAGTATTGTAAATGTCCTTCAGAAGTCACCTCATCAAACCCCATCATTTTGGGGACAAGGACATTGATACCCAGAATTGTTAAGACACCCAAGATCACACAGGTAGTGCTCATGAAGGACAAAATTTGAACGTAAGTCCTCTTAATCTCTCTCTCTCTCTCTCTCTCTCTCTCTCTCTCTCTCTCTCTCTCTATATATATATATATATAT
>NW_025340338.1:0-3392 GCF_016433145.1 Gracilinanus agilis | reverse complement strand
ATATATATATATATATATATTAACATTTCATCCTATACAGTTTGTCATTGTTGCTTCTAAGTATACTTCTTCTAGCTACCCTGATGATAATAACAATTTTTAAGAGGTACCAATATCATCTTTTCTTAGAGAGATACAAATCATTTGAACATATTGGTCCCTTAAAGAAAAGGTTATGGTGTTTTGCTTTTTTCCCCTCTCTTAATTACCTTTTTTTTAAACCCTTGTACTTCGGTGTATTGTCTCATAGGTGGAAGAGTGGTAAGGGTGGGCAATGGGGGTCAAGTGACTTGCCCAGGCTCACACAGCTGGGAAGTGGCTGAGGTCGGGTTTGAATCTAGGACCTCCTGTCTCTAGGCCTGACTCTCACTCCACTGTCTGAATTACCTTTTGGTGATTCTCTTGAATTTTATGTTAGGGCAGCAAATTCTCTGTTTAATTCTGCTTTTTTCTTTATGAATGCTTGGAAGTCTTCAATTTTATTAAATGACCATACTTTCCCCTGCAAGAATATAGTCAGTTTTGCTGGGTAGTTGATTCTTGGTTGTAGACCCAGTTCCCTTGCTTTCTGGAATATTATGTTCCATGCCATGCGGTCCTTCGGTGTAGATGCAGCCAGATCCTGTGTTATCCTAACTGTGGTCCCCTGGTATCTGAATGACTTCTTCTTAGAAGCTTGCAATATTTTTTCCTTGGTCTGGTAGGGTTATATTGGTATAGGGATCCCAGAGGAATTGATGGTATAGATGGATCTCAAAGATAGTATGGATGGAGGAGGGATTGTATGCCCAGACCTAAGCTGGTTATAGTTGGTGAGGGAGGAAGCTCATTCTCACAGGCCTCTGTACAAGTGTTGCTGGTAGAAAGCTGTGCCTCTCCTCCCTGACAGGCTTAGTTGAATAAGCTTGTCAGTTACCCCCTTCTAACATTTTGCCCAGGCAGGGAACCTCTGAGAGGTTGTGGAGATGGTTAACCTCTCTAAGTCCCAACCTGAGGTTGGAATATTTGTTGATGAGGGCTATCGATTAGCTATTGGGTAATGGTATAATCTGACTGTGTATTGATCTCCCCTTCCCAAGGGCTTTGGTATAATCACCACTCAGGAAAGGTTCTTGATGGTAAACACTGTATTGAATCTATTAATGGGGTCAGGAATAAGGGAATGGGATTGAGGATTTAGGAAAACTATTGCTAATGATTGAGGCTAATAATCTAGGTTGTTGATCAAGGTCTGGAGATTTCTAGGTTTAGTAGACACTGGAGGTTATTCACCCTCTCACTAAATCTGACCTGATTTGTCTACAGCCAAGCCATAGACTTGGGAAGGCTATTTGATGATGTTGATTGATGAATAAGTAAACTCTCTCACAGCTCTAGTAACAAGGATGGTGATTGCTCTCTCAGTAGGATAACAGGTCACAAGTTCAGGCCTACCCTTTCACCCTTCAACTCCCACCTTCCCAAGCCCCTGCTCCAATCTGAGCCCCCTTGTCTTGTGTAAAGGTGGGACACCAGAGATGTTATTATTATTATTAAATGTAACTTAAACAGTTTGTGGGTCCACACTGGGTTGAAGGAGAGACAGGACCAACCAGGATAGGGAGACCAGGTTTCACTGCCAAGCTTTTAACTGACACAGGAATGGCAGTTGGCCCAACAGTCACTCAGCCACCCTAGGCCAGGGTCTATAGAACCAGCAGGCAAAGGTAAAAGTTTATACAGTTTAACTGGGGGAAATAATAATGAAGGATGGGAATAAGGGATTCTACACTTGAAACCTGAGGGCAAACCACAGTGGGCAGGGAAGGACTTAACTACACTATCCTATTGACTTAAGCCAGGCAGGGCCCAAAGGAAGCAGTACTGAATTCACAGGGAAGGCTCCTTCAAACCTGGTTCCAGCCAGCTTTGGTCAGCTCAGCTAAAGGGCCTGAGGGTGGCTTTGTGGTCTCACTGTAATCCAAGGATGGTCACAGGATGCCAAGAGCCAACTCAACCAGGTGATCCAAGGTACCCAATTAAGGAGAGTGAGTTTGCAATTCTGTCCACCATATCACAAATCACTTCCCCACTTGGTGATGCTCTGCAGGTCTGTTGTCCACTGTTGAAAGCCTCCTCCACTCAGGATCTGAATCCTTCCACCAACTTCACGAAGATTCCTAGTAGGTTGGACACTCAGAAAGGGGAACCAAGGACTGAGTGAAAATGGGTTATGGGTTAAGGACTAATGGAAAGAGAACATAAGGTGAGAATATAGGCACACAGACACAGAAAGTTTTGGCATAAGGTAGACAGACAGCAAGTGAGCTCTGATGGTCAAGAGCTTCATGGTTAGGAGCTCTGATGGTTAAGAGCTTCTTTACCAACTGATTTCTTGTCACCTTTATTAGGGTTACAACAGTATAGGGGGAAGGGGAGAACCCAATGGCTTGATACATTAACATTATGAGGTAATCATCATAAAATGCAAACTGCCAAAACCTAAAACAATAGGTAGAGCTAAGATCCAGATCCAGAGGCGATATGGCCTAAGGCCTCTACTGATATTTGATACCTATGTTAATTGATCATTGAAGGTAAAGTAAGTAGACTGAGATAACTGACCTGTCTTCTGGGGTGTAGCCTTAGGGAAAGGCTAGGGATTTGGCAAGGTTGATGTTCAATTTGACTCAAGATTACAGAGATCAATCATTGGCAGTATAAGAGTTAAGTTTTTGAGCACTCTTAAAATAATATCACAATTAATGTATACCTGGATTGCTAAAGGATCCCAGGGAATCTGGATGCAGTTTTTCCCTAACTCCAAGATTTCCCAGGGTTAGCAAGAGTTATGTCCCAACCACTGATGGAGTCTCTTTCAGAGCACAAGCCCCACTTCCTGCTCCTTCATTCCATCTTGGAATCCTCCAGCCCTTCCTGCTAGGTCCAACACTATTACTAAATTAATTGCTAAATAATGCTCACAACACTTTTCACTTGGGGGTATTTATAGGGCTAGGGACAACTGCTTTTTGCCCTTGGCTCATGGCACATGGGGACATTCTGAGGTTCTCAACTGCTGGTCCTGTCATTCAAAATGGCATCCATCTTGTCCCAGATAATCCTTTTAACAGTAGTTCTTGAATTTGGCTATAATATTCCTGGGAGTTGTCAGTTGTGGATCAAATGTAGCAGATGATCTGTGGATTCTTTCAATCTCCACTTTTCCCTCTTGTTCGAGAATGTCAGGGCAGTTTTCTTATATAATTTCCTGTAGGATGATGTCCAGACTTTTTCTTTTGTCATGATATTCTGGTAGTCCAATAATTCTTAAATTGTCTCTCTGAGATCTGTTTTCAAGATCTGGGGTTTGGTAAAGAAATGTTTCATATTCTCCTCAAATTTTTCATTCT
>NW_025340337.1:0-4153 GCF_016433145.1 Gracilinanus agilis | reverse complement strand
TAAGATAGTGGCTGAGTGAAATGGATAGGTTGAATATCTAAAAGTGACAAGGCCAAGTAAAAAATATATGAACTTCTTTTCTTGATCCTGTATGTTAGAGGGTGTGTAGGGAACCACTGTTTTGAAAAAGGGGCCCAAGAGTTGTTGTGTCTTCAGAAGAATGCTAAATTTTAGTTTTACCAGAAAACGGAAGGAATACAAAAGTGTAGATTTAGGATGAAAGGGCATTTATTATTAATAGAGATGAAAGAGATGAGCTTTGATAGTTTAGGGCTAAGCTAACAGTGTCCATCAGTACTTTTTTAATTGGTGATCATCCTTGTAAATATATTTACTGATCCTTGGTGCCTAGCACAGGGGTATTCTGTCCAAGCAGTACATTGGGAGGACTTTGTTTCTGTATGTAAGCCTTGCTAGGGAACTCTGGTTGTCAAGGTACTCTGATTTACTTTGGGGGATACATCAGGTTTTTTTTTTTCTATGCAAAGGAGCAAGTAGGCTGAGTGGTAAATTTTGCTACCGAAAATGTGTGTGCTTCCTGCATGTCAGGACCCGGGACAAAATTCTCCTGTCTGTGTTAGTACAGATTTGGGTGTTCTTATCTATCCCTGGATAGGAAGAATATTGTTAGATCAGTAAACCCAAAGGATTAGGATAAAGGTCTTATAAGACTCTATTGTTAATAAGAAAAAATAGTGAAAGCAGTGTTATAACTATAGCACAAAACAACAATAGTTTGCATTTTTATGATGAGAATGTACATTTTTCCATTCCTCTTTCCTGGAGATATTAAAGATGAGACCTGATAGCCAATTATTGGAAATGTTTTAGAAGGAATTTTTCTTTCAGTAATTTGTTCAGATGAACTAAGTTTATCCACTTGCTAGTCTTCTCAGAGATAAACCCTACCCTCTGAGAACATTCTTTATTGGTTAAAGAACATCAGTTAAAGATCAATATCCAGGGCCAGCTGGGTAGTTCAGTGGAGTGAGAGTCAGGCCTAGAGACAGGAGGTCCTAGGTTCAAACCTGGCCTCAGCCACTTCCCAGCTGTGTGACCCTGGGCAAGTCACTTGACCCCCATTGCCCACCCTTACCAATCTTCCACCTATGAGACAGTACACCGAAGTACAAGGGTTAAAAAAAAAAAGATCAATATCCTTTTAGATCTCATCTCCCCAAGTCCTCTCTGTTTTTAACGGTTGTTTTGTTTTTCTATAATGTTATACTGAGACCACTAAACTATCAAAATTAGAAACCATGGATCCAGGAGGGGTGATCCTATTTACACATAAGGTATAGAACTGGGTTAGGAATACATAATACTTGGGAACATATCTTGTGGGGTATATGCACTGGGAGCATGAGTGTTCAAGGCATATGGTTTTCTAGATTGATTCACATCTCTCCTAATTTCAGAGTAACTGATGACTTCTGTTAATTTTATCAAGGAACATGCTTTTGCCATTGAGTTGGATTCTTTTACTGCTATGTTCTTTTTGATAAACTGTTTTCTTCTGGGCATTTCTACTGAGTTCCTACTTGCACCTTTTTACTAGGAGTTTTCACTGAGCAGTTTTCTTCTGAGTATGTCTGTGACTACTCTCTGCCACTATCTGATGGATTGTAGCAGCTAGGCAGACCCTGTTCTGTAGGAAGAGTTTAGTTCCTTTAGCCATAGATCTAGAGTTGTTTAGAAATAGCCACAACCAGGTAAACAGTAAAAGTTAGGAAGTCCTCAAACCTAAACTCTTTGGCATTTGAATTCCCTTTCTCCTACTGCTACTCAGGGACCCTTTCATCTAAACAATTGTCTGATTTATTATCTGAAATTCATTTTAACTTTTATAATATTTCTGAGTGACTAAACAGACGCTCTTTAAATGATCCTAGGGACTCTTTTTAATAAAACTGCAAAGAAGCTAGGCCAAAGAAGCCAGGCTGAAAAGTTTACTTTTTATAGTGCTGCTTACTCCTAAAAAATTAGCTCAAGAGCAAAACTCAAAAAGCTGGAATGGAGTTGCTGGAACCAGGAACTTTTGCCCTGTTCCTAGCAGCCCTGAATTACTCTCTTCCCTATACCTTTATTTCAAATTCCATGAAAAAGGATAATGTTCACAGGGTCATCTGATTTGGAGGTACAAGGGATTTTAGAGATGATTTAGCTCAACCAGAATGTTTCACAGATGAAGAAACTGAAACCCAGAAAATTAGTGATTTGCTTAAAGTTGCATAGTAAGTAAATAGTATTTAGAGCCAAATTCTTTATCTCTCACTACTTCTGTCCAAAAAAATAGGAGCCTAGGACTAGAATGTCAACTGCTTTAATGTATAAATAATGAAACTTTGGCCATCACTTTAATTCCAATTTCATGGAGGAAAATCCCAGAGCTGAAATTGGAAAGGAGTTTTGTTCTTGTGGCTATAGTTACTACTAGACACAACCACAGTTGTAAGTCTTTAGAATACAAGTCTTTGAATGCAAGGACTGTTTTTCATTTATAATTTTATTCCCAGGAGCTAGTACAGTGTCTTACATTCAATAAGCAATGAAATAAATGTTTAATAGATTGGGTTAAGTTGAACAGAGGAACCAGAATTTTCACTCCATACTCTCTCATTTTTCCCCCCATGTGCTAGTTGGAAGACTGAAAGGAAACATCCATCTTTCTATATTCTTAGGTCAAGGAGAACATGACATAAGCAATAATTCATTCATAAAAAAGGAGAGTTGGCTCATTAGGTGTGGAGGATATAAAAAGGAAGTAGGATATGTAAACCCTTCCTTTAGGGACCTCTAACCCAATGTGTTCCATTAAGCTACATACTGAATAGAATTTTAAAAAATATCAGTGTATATTCCTTTGAAATTTGCCTAAAAAAACAATTTGTGAGCTTCCAAATTAACTTGAAATTATGTGGCGCTTATAGACATTCTCTTGGGACTCAAATCACTGATACAGAATCTTTAACAAAAGGAGAAATACAGTAGCATCTAGTGCAACAAAGCCTCTGGAACAATTAAATTGCCTTCTCAGAGTGGGCAAGGCACCTCAGTGGGGATAGGGTATGAAAGAATAGACACTGTGGACAGAAATCATAGAACATTGGAGTTGGATGTGACCTTAGGTATCATCTATTTTAACTTCTGAACTCAGAAATCCAAAATATGAAATTTCAACCATGTATTTATTTGGCTTATGCCTTAATACTTTCATTAATGGTACCTTTATAACCTCCAAAGGTAGCCCTAGCATGAGCCAGTGTGTGACTTTGTTCTGGAGAAGAGGGTTTGCCTGGAATGTAACTCTTTTGTTGCAGCTCCACGTTTTCTACTTACTGGAAGAAGGTCAGAAGAAACCACCCCACAGTGATGGATTTTGTCTTCAAAGGACTCTGAATCCATGAACTCCAGGTTCCTCATGTTCCCGGGAATCTATAGGTTTACCATGTTGGGATACTTGGGCATGATTCTGTTGATTGTTATTGATTCTCAACTTCAATCGTCCATGTACTGTTTCTTTAGCAACTATACAGCAATATTCTCAAGTTAATATAGACAAAATAAACATAAAAATTAAATTAAGATATATTTCTCAGTATCCAACCAGGAAAAAACAAATTATCAAAGCCTTTAATGAAAGTATGATTCCTATGAATAGCAATGGAAAAAAGTAAACAAAATATGATTTACAAAAATAAAAGTGTAAATTCCTCTCTGAAGCAAGACTAACCATAGTATAAATTGAAACATCTTCTAAATCAAAGGAAGTTTCCAGGCTCTTAAAGTTCTTGTCTCAGACAACACCCATTCAACTGCAAAAGGCTAGGTAAGAATGGAAGCAAAGATGAAGGCATCAAGATTCATCATTACAAAAAAAAAGTCTGGAAAAATTCTTCCTTCAAAATTTTTCCAAAAATCCAAGAACATAGAAAGGTGAACTGTAAAACATATAGTTTTTAGAAAACAGAATTCCAAATTGAACTCATCAGAAAAATATAAATAAATCCATAATGATGCACCTACTAAAATAGGAGCCTAGGACTTTGGACCAGTCAAAACTGATCATCTATCTATTTCTAGCCAAAGAAAATCCTACTTCAGTACCAAAAACTAATGATCTAGTTGAGAAAACTAACTGAACCTTGGAAGA
>NW_025340336.1:0-2377 GCF_016433145.1 Gracilinanus agilis | reverse complement strand
AATTTTTCTAGAATGAGAGAACTTAGAGCTGAAGAAAGTCTTAGAAATTATCTAATTCAGCTCTCTTGTTTTACATACAGGACCCAGAAAAGAAATGAGACTTAACTAAGGGAAAAAAAATATTAAGGTCTAGATTTGTACTCAGGACTCCTGACTCTAAAATCAATGTTTTTTCTACACATCACATCACCTCTTACCTTGTTTTGAGAAAAGAAGGAAGGAAGGAAGGAAGAGAGAGAGAGAAAGAAAGGAAGGAAGGAAGGAAGGAAGGAAGGAAGGAAGGAAGGAAGAAAAGAAGGGGAGAAAGAAAGAAAAATAAGGAAGGAAAGAAAGAAAAGAAGAGAGAAAAAAGAAAAAAAACTAGTGGTAGGGGGCACGGGTGCTTTAAATAAAGAAGGCCTGCCATGCTTAACAAGAACAAAATGAAACTCATTCTCTTTCCTCCCCAACCCAACCTGGAGGATTCTTCCTGCCAAATACATGTGAACACAGAATAAATATCCTTAGCTTTGCTTGAAAAGGTTTAATATATCACTTGGATTCATTTTACATTAAAATGATTTGTTTTAAAAAAAGAATTGAGAGGAGATAGAAATCAAAATGAGGATGTCTAGGAAAGATGTCCAAGAAAGGTAAAATTTTAGCTGAGCTTTTTGAAGAAAAATCAGGGTACAGAAAGTGTTCATGGGATCCTACAAGAGGGTGTTGAAAGAAATCTCCAAGCCAATTATTACAAACCAAAGGTGTTCTTATGATTCACAGAAGTCCCAGGGGCAGAGAAGTCTTTCTATTTTTTTTCTTTGCTATTACATTGTTGTTTACATTTTCCAAGTACATATTGTGCACTGGGCGTTCCCTGTCTCAAGGCATTTGCTAGATTTAGGGAGATCCATGCAAGTTCCAAGAAGATATCCAGCCACTCCTCTGGTTCCCATTTTGCACTCCAAGAGTTCCCGCTGAAAACCAAATGAAGTCTGTAGTCTTTAGTGTGATAGTCTAAGAATCAATCAAGAAGCCTTCATGTAGAACTGACTTTGTGCCAGTCGTTGTACTAAGGGCAAACTGAGAGGGCTTACAGTCAATGGTACTTGACATTCCAACAACTTGTACAGAAATGGGTATACATTGATGAGTACAGAGTAAACCATAGAGGGGAAGAAGGCACCAGCATTTGAGATACTCTACAACTTGGCATGATCATGCCTATCCAGACTTATTTCTCATTCTCTTTTGACATGATCCTTTTGTTCCAGCCAGACAAATGCGATTGTCCTCAGAACACAATGTGCTCTTCCAACTCCAAGCCTTTACTCATCCATTGCTGAAAAAATCAGAAAGGTATCAAAAAAAAGTGCTTGGTGAGGCCTGAACAGGGAAGGGTATGTATTTGAGGGGAACTTGGAGTACATACAGATAGGAGTAATAAAAATAAAGAAGGTCATGAGTAGAAATCTTGCTTTTGAGGACAGATAAAAAGAGCTTATAGTTATGAGTCATGGAACATTGCAATCTCCCAAGAATTGGAGTTGACCATCACCCAAAAGTCAGTAGAGAGCTGCTTGGTAGTGGTGAACAGGCTGCCTTCACTGTCTGTCCCTAAACAAGGACTTAGATAGAGAAATGCTGTGAATGATGTCATCAAAGATGTAAAAGATGGGTGCACCAGTTACTATAGCAACAGAGAAAGCTAACTGACATGCAGCCTCCATGCTCTAATAGTACCCATGCAATATCAAGAGAGCACGAAGAAGGTTGTCCTATGATGAACTTAGAGTAAGATACAGATGAGAGTCGCACAGAATGGGCAGGAAAGGGATCTGTAACAAAAGGGAATACTTGAAATCACAGATCCATTAAGACCAAATCTGGGACTGGAGGCATGGTGTGGTAAAAGAAAAATATACAAGTGCATGTGAGTGGCAGGTGGATACCTTGTTTGTTGAGACTGTAGAGGAAAAGAATGGGTCTAGCATGAAATATAAGACATGTACTCTAAACATATGGAAGATGTTTTTGACAGTCACATAAAACCCTGGAACAGTACCCACAGAAAGACTGTGGAGTCTCCACTGGGGCAAACTTTTGAGAAAGCTTAGATGGCCCCATGGCTATTTCACTGAACTTAATTATAATGCTTTGGGGTCCTACTCATCACATCTGCTTTTCAGTAATAAGGTAGAGGAAGTTGAGCCATCCCTTTGGACTCTTAAACATTGTCTGAATTTTTTTTTTTTTTTTTTAGAAAATAGCAGTATTAGTTTTTTAATGTTTGTTTTATTAAGCACTTCTTTCTTTTCTTTCTTTCTTTTTCTTTCTTCTTTCCTTCCTTCCTTCCTTTCTTTTTCCTTCCTTCCTTCCTTCCTTCCTTCCTTCCTTC
>NW_025340335.1:0-5439 GCF_016433145.1 Gracilinanus agilis | reverse complement strand
TTCCTTCCTTCCTTCCTTCCTTCCTTCCTTCCTTCCTTCCTTCCTTCTTTCTTTCTTTCTTCCTTTCTTTCTTTGGTTGCCATTGCCAAGGAAGAATGAATGCATGACTCACTGAGAAAGCATTTATTAAGGGCTTCCTCATGAGAAGCCCTGCAGGCTCATTTCTAGCTCCAACCACCTGCAAGCTCTGACTCTGAATGGGGAATGGGAGAGGCCACAGCTTCTCCCCTTCTTCCAGCCCTGGCATCACTGACTCTCCGAGGGCAGGTCCAGCAAAGCTGTTATCAAAACTGTCCCATTCTCTGTGGCACCCTTGCTATTGTCTTGGGTCTGCCTAAGACCCCAAAGAGAAGGAAGCTGATCTTCTACCCCAGGAACCTGGCTTGGGGGCACTTGTGTGAATCCCGGCCAGATGAGTGGGTCTGGCTACAACCAGACTTCGTGAGCAGGAGTCCACAAATGACATCTCTGGTTTCTTTTATTTCCCTTTTTTTTTTGGCTATTAAATTTTTTATTTTTACAAATTTTCCCATGGTTCCGTGATTCATGTTGTCTCCCTCCCCTCTTCCTTCCCCCTCCCAGAGCTGGCAAGCCCTTGCACTGGGTTATACATATATTCTCACTCAAATCCTATTTCCATGTTATTCACGTTTGTAAGAGAGTCATCTTTTAAAGCCAAAACCCCCAATCACACACCCATATAAACAAGTGACAAATCATCTGTTTTCTTCTGCATTTCTGCTCCCACCACAGCTCTTTCTCTCGAGGTGGCTACATTCTTTCTCTTAAGTCCCTCGAGATTGTCCTGGGTCACTGCACTGCCGTCAGTAGCAAAGTCTCTCACATCTGATTGTCCTTCGATGTTTCAGTTTCTGAATACAATGTTCCCCTGGTTCTGTTCATAAACTCCACATCAGTTCATGGAGGTCTTTCCAGATCATATGAAATCAAGCAGTTCATCATTCCTTACAGCACGATAGTACTCCATCACCATCCTACACCACACTTGGTTCAGCCATTCCCCAATCCAGGGACGTTCCTTTAGTTTCCCATTTTTTGCCACCACAAAAAGTGCAGCTATAAATATTTTTGTACAAACAGGTCCTTTCCCTTTTTAAAATCTCCCTGGGATACAAACCCAGCAGCGGTATGGCTGGATCAGAGGGAATGCAGTCTTTTAAAGCCTTTGGGCAGAGTTCCAAATTGCCATCCAGAATGGTTGGATCCGTTCACAACTCCCCCAGCAATGCATTAGTGTCCCAATTTGGCCACGTCCCCTCCAACATTTATTATTTTCTTTTGCTGTCACATTAGCCAATCTGCCAGGTGTGAGGTGGTACCTCGGAGTTCTTTTGATTTCATTTCTCTAATCAGGAGAGATTTAGAGCACTTTCTCATGTGCTTATCGATAGTTTTGGTTTCTTTATCTGAAAATCGCCTATTCATGTCCCTTGCCCATTTATCCATTGGGGAATAATTTGATTTCTTATAAATTTGACTAGGTTCTTTGTATATTTGGGAAATTAGACTTTGTCAGAGAATTTTATTACAGAATTTTTTCTTAGTTTGTTGCTTCCCTTCTAATTTTGGTTTCATGGGTGGTTTTGTACATAACCTTTTTCATTTAATATAATCAAAATGATTTGTTTTACATCTTGTAATGTTCTTTATCCCTCGATTCGTCTTAAACTCATCCCTTCTCCAGAGATCTGACAGGCATATTATTGCACGTTCACCTAATTTACTTATATCATCACTCTTTCTGCTTAAGTCATATACCCATTTTGACCTTATCTTGGTCAATTTTTGCCATGCTATTTCCCAATTTTCCCAGCAGTTTTTGTCAAATAATGGGTTCTTGTCTCAAAATCTGGGCTCTTTGGGTTTATCAAACACCAGCTTGCTGAGCTCACTTACCCCAAGTCTGTTCCACTGATCCAGCCTTCTATCTCTCAGCCAGTACCAGGTTGTTCTGATGGCCGCTGCTTTATGGTACAGTTTAAGATCTGGTACTGCTGGGCCACCGTCCTTCACGGTTTTTTCATTAGTTCCCTTTTGTTCTTCCAGATGAATTTTGGGAGTTTGATAGGTACGGCACCGAATAGGTCAGTGAATTTGGGCAGAACTGTCATTTTTATTATAGTTTTCCAATCATCTACTTCCTGAGTTTGTCTTGGCAGGCCGATTCCCAAATGTTTCCTGTTGTCTGGAGTGATTTTAAATGGAGCTTTCCTTTCTGACTCTTGCTGCTGAGTTGTGTTGGAACTCTATAGAAACGCCGATGACTCCTGTGGCTTGGTTGTGTGTCCTGCCACTTTGCTAAAGTTATTCATTATTTTAACTAGTTCCTGGGCTGACTTTCTAGGATTCTCTGGGTATGCCGTCATGTCGTGCGCAGATCCTCGTTGCCTGCTTTAATGCCTTCCATTTCTTTTTCTTCTCCAATTGCTACTGCTAGCTTTAGGCTTTGGCATTTTCCATGGCCCCTCCCCTAGGGTTGGAATGTGGAAGGTGATTGAGACCTGGAATTGGATTGTGATTATGAAAACAGAGTGGGTGAAAGGATGGCACCAAGGAAGGAAGCCCTGGTGACCATGGAGAGCGGACCAGATGGTGGGCTGAAGGGGAATGAGAGCTGGTTTTGAGCCTGGGGAACTGAAGCTGAGCGATAGGCAAGTGGAGAACAATCCCTTGGGCAGGCGAGCAGGCCTGGAGTCTTGTTTTTAATACGCTGAATTCAGTGGGGTTGGGGGTTCTGATGAGACTAGAATGTCGTTTGTGATGCTGGAAGCTTTCATCCCTCAGCCCTCTGCCCTATGAAGAGCTCACCAAGCTGATCGATGAAGCCAGCGAGAATGACGTGAACATCTCAGTTCTCACACAGGTGAGCAGAGCGGCAAGGCCCACCTTGGTGGCTGCACCCTTCAAGGGAGAGAGCCACGCTTGGACCCCTGACTTGCTTGCTCTTCTCTTCTCTTCTCTCAACCTGTTGCATGTCCAGGAGATCCTGGTGTACCTGGCCATGTACATGCGAACTCAACCCAGCCTTTTTGCGGAGATGTTCCGGCTCCGGATCGGCCTTATCATCCAGGTGATGGCAACAGAGCTGGTGCAGTCACTTCGCTGCTCAGGTATCTCACTTGGACTGTCGTTCTGTAGCCTCTTGGGTCCTGGTGGGAGCCTGCTCCGCTGCCGGTTGGCTACCATTATGTCAAACATGGGCGAGGGGAGGTTTGAAGCCTTGATGGCTGCCCGGGGAAGGATTTCATCAGCAAAAATAGAGACATAAAGGGGAGAGGAAGGTTTGGAGGGGAAGCCGAAGAATTGAGCTTGGGTGTGCTTAGTCAGAAGTGCTATGGGGCTACCCAGCAGGCAGTGGGAAATATGGAACAGGAGGTCTGGGAGGAAAGTGGAGGGTGAAGGTGCAGGTTTAGAAGTCGTCCACCCGGAGGTGGTAACCGAAGCCAGGGCAGTAACTAACAATCCTGAGAAGAGCAAGTAGAGAGAGTGGGTGAGAGCTGAGGAAATATGATGGTGAGCCACTGAGAGGAGAACGGGCCTGTCCAGGGACATGCAGCCAGGAGGTCTCCGAGGCAAGACTCGAATTTGGATCTTTCTGCCTCAGAGGCTGGTTCTTTAGCCTCTGTATATAGCATGTCGCCTTTAATAAATGCTTATGAGAAATGGGTTCTCACTGTCAAGTAGATCATGAAAATGGAAATGGATCCTGAAGGAAAGTGGGGAGGAGGGGGAGGGAGCATGACCAGAAGCCATGGCCTCTGCCCCACCCTCTACCCCCATCTTTGACTTTTTGATGCTCAGCTGAAGAAGCCACAGAGAGCCTGATGAACCTCAGTCCTTCAGCTTTGAAGAATCTCCTGCACCACATTCTCAGTGGCAAAGAGTTTGGTGTGGAAAAAAGTGGTAAGTGCAAAGTGCACTGGTCCATCCAGGCTTCAGAGAGTTGCTGTTCTAGGAAGGTAGGGATGGATTTCTGTGGCCCAAGCCCCGAAAGGCAGAATGTCTCTGGGCTCAGCCTCTTGGCACCCACTTGGCACCCAGTGCCTGCCCAGCTGGCAGGCCTTCTCACCTTTGCCCCAGAGTTCCAGGCTTTAGCAATTTCTCTAGCTGTGCAGTAACCAGGATGGCAGCATCTCATGCCGGGCAGTTAGAACAGAGCAGAATAGACAAATAGGGGTGCTCTGTCTTTCTCAGCTTTGCCATGGTGGCAGGTAGGTGGGGTGGCGGGAGGATGAGACTTCCTGAGGACCCCCTGTCAGCAGGGCACTGCACTAGAGATTTGGGCAGGGATGCCCCACCCCTAGTTCCTATCTAAATATCCGATAGATAACCAATTGCCCACTTGGGGCAACAAAGCCCTAGAGGCCTGCAAATCACTAGGCTGTGGGAGGTTAGAGGGCGAGCAGGGATCACTTCCTGGCAGTGTTAACCTCAAGGAGGAAGTGATGCTTGCCTAGGACTCTTAGGATGGGCAGGAATTCAGGCAGTGAATTGGGGAGATGGCATTCCAGGTCCAGGCAACAGTGTGAGCAAGAACATGTATACCAGAGGGCACCAGTGAGTGCCAGTAGGCGTGCAGACCCTTTAAGGGGATATGAGTCCAATGGAAATTCTGTCCTTGGTGAGAGTGGTATTTTTTGTAAGCTGGTTCTTTGCCTTTCATTGGCACATCTATGTCTTCTTGCCCTGGCAAATGTCCTTAGAGTGACCATTAAACTTGGAGGGAGTTATTACATGGTATTCCTTTAGAGGAGGACATGTGGCTTCCGTGGTTGGCCATCAGGACCAAGCGTGCTGGAGCTCTCCTTGGTGTCATTCCTCTCCTTGTCTTGGTCCAGCTTCCTCCAGAACTGGGGCTCAGCTCAGACACCCCATCCTACACTCTGCCCCCCCCCACCCACACAGCACAGGCTGTGCAAAGTGACTCTGCACACAGGATTCTCCCCTTCCCCTGAGGATCCCATGATTCCATTACCAAGAGAATGGAAACTCCTGGAGGGCAGGGCCTGGGTCTATTTGTCTTTACATCTCCAGGAACCAGCTCAGACTCTGACCTGGCCTAGGAAGACACCCACCAAATGACTACTCTCCCTCCCTAACCTTCTGTCTCCATCTCCTCTCCCTCCTGCTGTCACTTTCACTCTCACTCTTTAGTGCGTCCTGCTGATTCCAATGTCAGCCCTGCTATTTCCATTCATGAAGTCGGTGCTGCTGGGGTGACCAAAACTGAACGGGCAGGAATCCTGCAGTTAAAAAGTGACATAAAGCAGGTAAGGTAGTGGAGGGGGAGCAAGTGAGAAGCAGAAGCTGGTCTGGACCTTCCTTCCTTCTCTCTTCCCTTCCTTCCTTCCTTCCTTCCTTCTCTGTTTCCTTCCTCCCCTCCTTCCCTCCTCCCTTTCTCCCTTACCCCCTCCCTTC
>NW_025340334.1:0-3179 GCF_016433145.1 Gracilinanus agilis | reverse complement strand
CATATATATATATATATATATAAATCTTAGCCCCTTTACCAGAAAATATCTGGGGTTTGTCCCTATCTCATTAAGTCCTCCATGAGAAGAAGCTTCTGTATATCCCTTCAGACAAATATACTTTTCAGTATAAGTAAGTTAAGGATATAAAGTTACATTTTATCTAGTTGAAAAGATAACAGTGCCAAATTTTTCATCATGAAATTGTCTTCTTAGATATTAATGAAGGGAGGGTTAGCTATGCCATGATTTTATATTTTTTAAACTTTGAAATTAAAAGTATGAAACTATGATACTATTTTCAGTCTCTCTAGGTACGTGGATATTTGGGAAGTAACATAAGATAATCCAGAATCTTCCCGCATCTTATATAGTTAAGCATTAAGAGAGATCTGTAGGCTCTTTCAGACAAGAGTGCCAGTCATAAGGCAGTATATGCTGTTTCTGAAAGAACTGACATATGTTTCCCTAAGAAGAGGAGGAAGAAGCCAAGGACTGATGGAAGCTGCCTTATGATGCATAGCAATCCCAAGATACAAATAAAAGTAATGGATATTTGCCTGAGCAGGGGTGGGGGCAGGAGAGGGATTGAGATGAGTATATATGAATGTGAATGGAGAATACTGGGAAGGAGAAGAGGGAGATTGAGCTTGGAAATGGAGAGGAATGGATGTGTCTTCTTTCCCAAAAAAAGATACATGTAGAGTAACTTTTTATATTCCTGTATCCTGAAGAGTCAGGAGAACTGATGTCCGCAGAGATTCTGCCAGTAGGTCGGATGTAATATTATACTAATTGGGTGAAAAAACTCAGCTTCTGCACCAAGAGGAAGGTAACAGTGATTGCCCTTCTCTAGGACCTAAATAGACGACACCTCTGTGCCCTTCAGCCAGATGTTTCTCCAAGGGTTGCACTTTCTATACGATGATGAGCTCCAGCTCCCCATTGAATATTCTGTTTGATCCCCTTTTCTTATGTTCTAATTCATTCTTCTTGATGCATAAAAACATGTTAGTACATAAGTCTTGGTTATATAATCATTAGGGGAAGCACTGGAAGGCAATGAACATAAAAATTCACTCAGTGTTTGGTTGCCGGGGAACATCCTCTGATGTTAAAATAGCTAGGAGAGGTAGTAGATCAGTGTTATCTTCAAATATGCATTAATCCTAGACTTAACATAACCCCAATATTATATGCCCATGAGGAATAATTAAAAAAGGAATCTTGGAGGATTGTGTTTCATGGTTTTCACTGAGTTTCTCTAACTCTGCACTCAAGTGAACCCCTAAACCTTCAATACACATTGAATAATCCTTAAACTCCATTATGTTGAACTGAGAAGAGGGAGGGAGTTCTAAAATATAGTATATAGCTGAAATGAAATTCTGTATAGGATATTAAAGACATTTACAATAAACCTCCAAGAAAGAGGGGAGCCAAGTTTATGCCTGTCATCTTCCTTTTGGGATGTGTGAAAGAGGGACCAGGATTAGAGGGAGCTCAGAACGAGTTTTTTGGAAGGAGACCAGTTTCTGTGATTATAAGAAGATTGAAAGAGTGCAAGTAGAAGAGGTCTAGGAAGAAAGGAAGTTGTTTAAGGACAGCAACATTCTCAGAGTGTATAACAGAAAGGGAGGACACAGAAAATTAGGAACTGCAGAAGAGGTAAAGCAGAGATCCTTGATCCAACACAATTTTGTAATGATCCCAGTAGTTCCCCCATACTGCTCTGCAAAAAAAAAAAACACCATGCCACAGTAAGGATATCATTAACTTTTGTCAATTCCCTAGGAGCATTCTCTTCCCCCATTAATCAGTATTATTACTGATTAATTATTAATATTATAATCAGTATTAATCAGTACTAGTCACAGGGGCCAGGTTCTTTGCGCTCTTCCCATAATGCCTGGTCTTGCTAGACTGAGATCAGAACCCACCACATTTTACTAATTAGCAGGTGCCTCATTCACTGCAGGGCCACAGAGGGGTGAACCTCAATGACCTGACCTGTTTCCACTCTGCTTCCTGACTACCCTTCCCATTGTAAGGAGGTGCCTCAATAAAACTGGTTTGCTTTACTTTCTTGAGTGCTCCATTGTTTTCTGGTACTGGACCCATGGTAAGTTGGAATGTCCTACATCTGTAAGTCCTCTATAATAAATCATGTTTTGTGCAATAGCTAACCTACTTATGTAGAAAAGAAACGAAGTAATAAGTATGGAATGTACCTTGTGATTAAATGACAAATCAAATCAATTGGGAAAGGTACCTGTGCATGACAGAATCATATATAATAAAGCAACACATACCTAGAGAAAAGCATTTATACTCATATACAACATACACACACATATATTCATATGTATACATATTCTATATTATGTATTATTATATATGCATTTGAACACATGATTAGGGGGATGAGAAAAAGAGAGATGAAGAAGAATAAAGGATGCTTACACATTCCAGCCATGAGAAAGCTGGAGTGCTAACTCTGGATATTATGATTATGCATGTTATTGGTTTGAAAAAGATGAATGCATGACTGTGTGGTTTTGGGTCAGAGGAACACTGGTAAAGAGGCTTCCTGTATGCTTTCTTGACTCCAGCCTGGACCTATGCATAAGGGGAAGGGAGTGTCATGTCCTTGGAGAGGAAGGTATCGTAGGTTCCAACCTCGGAGATTTGGGAGAAATATTAGGGATGTGTACTAGCAAGGTATTAGGGATGGGACAGTGTCTGAAGATGCACTTTGCCAGATTCAGCTCAAGGCAACCTAACAAGTATTTGTTCCATGCCTCCCATATATACACATATATCTTAGTCCTTTTACCAGAAATATACTCTGTTGGCCTCAAGGGAGACAAACCAAATAACTATCTCTGTCCTTAAGTTACCTACTTACTAGCAGAAAAGGCTTCCTGAGAAACATCCATCTACTTTGATTACACAAAGTGGGATCACAAATGCTGGTGGCTGCAGCCTTCCTTGTATTTCAAATGGAGAGAGGCATTTGGGGTCACTATGCCCTATCCCCTTTCATCCTCCAAACCAACACAAGGCTCAGTGACAGGTATTGGGGAATTAATTAGCCTTAAATTAATTTATTATTTAAATAATCATAATACATAATTATAAAAATCATAAAATATAATATATAATTACATATTATATAT
>NW_025340333.1:0-1796 GCF_016433145.1 Gracilinanus agilis | reverse complement strand
GTTACAACTTCATGTTGTGGGGTACCATGGTGAACCCCTGGGTTCGGAAGGATACCTTTAGCAAGAATGCAAGACTCCAAACTTAGCTTAAAAATGAAAAGAGAAATGTATTAATTTGGAATGTAATGTTGAGAATGACCAGAAGAAGAGCAAGGTGAAATAGCAAGGTGGAACAGCTAGATGGGGAGCTGTTCCTTGGGGGGAGGTCAGCATGGATGGAAAAGCTGTCTCCCCCAGTAACAGCATGAATGGACCAATGTTCCCAAATGCTTCAGTTCAGGGTTTTTATACTCTTTACAACAGTGAGGATGTAACTAGTGAGGTAACCACTGAGGCATTGGGTGGGGGTTTTGGTCTGCCTGAAGACATAGAGGGTGACCCTCCTGCTTCAGAGGACAGATGAATGTCTGAGATGCAACCTGATGAGATCAAGGTGTAGCCTGAGGTGCATCTCCATATCCATTTCAAACTAAGACTAATCTCAGGGCCTACAGGATCTATCAGATGTTCTTGGGTTAGGAGTGACAAGGACAGAAAGGAGCAGGGAATTTCCCTGTTTATAGTTTGCCTGGCTTAAAGGATTCAGTGTTCTTGCCATCTCTGTGCAATGCCCATATCAAACAGAGGATCAACACAAGCAGCCATGAGGTATGAGAAACCGTGTAACACTGAGTGGAAGATGGATCACAGATAAGAGACACTGGGTAAAAATCTGGGTGAGAGAATGTGAGATCAAATGGCTCACAGAGTTAATAAGCATTGATTAGCTATTTAATGTGTTATAGGTTGCATAGCACTGGGAATATGAATACAAGAAGAAAGAAAGATAGTCCCTGCCCTCTAGGTTCTTAAGTTATTTTGGGAAAAATCATCATAAAAACTTTGAAAAGCATTTTAGGGTGCTTGGGGGTGGGGAGGGGCACTGGTAGAAAAAGCCTGGAGTACAGCCTGGAGAGGAATAATAAATGGCTGAAGTGGGCCTGAAAAGAGACATCTAATCAGAGGGAGAGGCCCCAGAGGTGGAGGTACTTCTAAGGTGTAAATTCAAGAGCAAGAATGCAGCTTCAGGCTGAAGAGCTGAGACATGGTAGAGAAAGACCAGAATGAAGAGAAGCTAAGAAAATGAGGTGAATGGCATACATTTTAGTGGTAGTAGTAACAAGATTTGGAAACTAATTAGGTATGAGGCCTAAGACAGTGCAGATCATTAAGGTAAGTCACATCAACAAACATTTATTAAGTGCCAACTATCTGCCAGATTCTATGCTTTGTGTTTGGGATAATGATAAAAAAGGAAAGAAAGAATAGAAAAACATTCCTTGTCCCGAGGATCTCACAATGTAATGAAGGAAGACAGAAAAAAATGGAAGCTTAAGAGTAGGAGGCATATGATTCATTCCTCTGCTGGAGAAGTCAGAGTAATCACAAAGCAATGCCTCCAGTTGAGAAATGAGTCCCCAGTTTAAATGGTGATTTTATAACACATGGCTCTACCTTCATAGGTATCATTAGTTAATAGACAGGCAGATAGACACACAGATAGGGATGGAGGAAGAGAGACATGGTCAGAGAATACCGAGAGACAGAGAGTAAGCATTTACTAAATTCTATTTAAGTAAGCCAAGTAAGGGACTAATGACTGAGTTTTAAAATATAAGCAATCAAGAAATGAATTCTCTGACATCACTGAGCTTACATTCTTTGGGGAAAGAGGTCACATGAATGAAAGCTGTAAGGGATAGAGTAGGGTATGATTTAGAGCTGGTAGCCACCATGAAATTCAGAATTATGAAAAG
>NW_025340332.1:0-1233 GCF_016433145.1 Gracilinanus agilis | reverse complement strand
TTAATTAAGCACTTGAATTGCTTTACAACTCCCATTGGTTCTTCTTCATATTTTGGGGTATTTTTCTTAAAACTGTCTACATTAGCTTGTGTAAAACTTTTGTGGTACATGAGATTCTCTATACCATGCTCTGGGAACACTATGGCTACCTCCCTTAAAAGAAACATATGAGCTGGTTTGCTTTCTAACGCTTTAGTTTCCATTTTTAATTTATTTGGTTTATCTGATTTAGTTGCATCCTCTAATTTAGTTGCTTCATGTTCCTTACTTTCTGCCATTGTCCCTTTAGCCTGGAGTAATTCCTCATATTGAGTTTCCATTCTATCTAGCTTAGTCTCTAGATAGTTCACTTTTAACATTAGATCATTCTTTGCAGTAGCTTGCTTGATGCTTGCTTTTAAATGTTAAAAAACAAGTGCCAAAGATTCGATCATCATGCAAAAGCACAAGAAAAACAATATTACCACTGCATCATAAATGATTAGTTGTAGGAGTGTCAATGAGAGTAATGGCATTAGAAAGTCATAGGCAAGTAAATTTTGTATATAATCTGGTACAATAGTGAAAATGAGAAAAACCATGTCTAACAAAAAAATCCCATGGTGATTTTATATAGCTAATTTACCAAGTTTTCTGAGAGCACAGAGCCTTTGAGTCAAGTTGACTTGGAGATGGGTTTAGGAGCCATCTAGAGGTTAGCTAACTGCTTCCACAGACCCCCTACTGTGTATGATAATGGTTCCAACTGCCCAAGTTGACAGTTGATTCCTTAAAATAAGATTTTCTGGTTCTTTGTCCTATTCAACTTGCCAAAACTATAAAAATAAAAGCGAGAACTATAAAAATAATATAGAAGATGGAAATTCACAGACAAACAAGGAGAGTTAAGGTATATTTTTTTCTACATGAAAGAGGGCTCACTTGGCTTTCTTGTTCTTTATTCGAAAAAACCAAACAAACCAAAAACCTAACAACAGCAACCCCCTTTAACAAAATGGGCAGTCTAACATTGACTTGAAGGTTACCAATCCTCTGAGAAGAAGAGGAACTGTGCCATTACAAAAGTTTATTTACAACAGTGATTATGTTCTTACTTCGTAGATCAACTCACACGTTTTTCTGGTGGTGGAGATAGAAGGGACTTACCTTACTCTTTCCATTTCTTCCTGGGACTTCAAAAATACTCCCAGATCACAGTTATTGAAGATGAGTTCCTACTACTAAATTGAAGGA
>NW_025340331.1:0-9089 GCF_016433145.1 Gracilinanus agilis | reverse complement strand
CAACCACAAAAATCAAGAGAAACATGAAAAGGTAAATAAGAAACAGAGGGGAAAGAAAGAAAACTCATATTTTTTAAAATTGCCTCTTTAAGGGCTTCAATATGATCTAATTATTGGTATTCCTATGTGGAGAAATGTTATGTATAATTCTCTGTAAGGAACTCTATTCACTATTATAGTATTCACTATTATAGTAATTAGAAGAATTATTCATAGGGAGAGTTTGGAATACTAAATGGTCTAAGATGATATGGGGGTGGGAAAGAGGGAGGTGAATTGTAGAGGACACCAAGAGAAACTTGAATGAATAAGAAAAATAGGATATTCTATTACACACAAAGAGGGCACGGGAAGGGGAAGGGATGAGTACTATTATAAGAAGGAGAAGAAGAGAGCATTAAGAGGTAATAGTTAAACCTTACTCTCAGTGTAATTAACCCTGAGAGGGAAGAGTAGCTTTATCCATTGGGATATAAAACGCTATCCAACCCTACTAAGAAAGTCAGAAGGGAAAAAACAAGGGAAGCAGGGCAGTGGGGGGGTCATAAAAAGGAGGGAAGAAGAAGGGGGAGGGAATTCATTAGGCCTTAAAAATAGAGGGGAATAATAAGGGAGGGGGTAGAAAGGGTAGTAAATCAAGGGAGGTGACAAGGGTTATTGGCATAAAGCAAACCACTGGTTTAAAAGGAAATAGTGTAAGAAAAAGGGGTAGAACTAGGAGAGGATACCAAAATGTCGGCGAATACACAACTGATAATTATAACTCTGAATGTGAATGGGATGAACTCGCACATAAAAAGGAAGCAAATAGCAGAGTAGATTAGAAACCAAAATCCTACCATATGTTGTCTACAAGAAATACATATGAGGCGGGTGGACATACACAGGTTTAAGGTGAAGGGCTTGGGCAAAATCCTTTGGGCATCAAATGAGAAAAAGGCAGGAGTGGCAATTATGATTTCTGACAAAGCCAAAGTAAAAATAGATATGATTTAAAAAGACAGGGAAGGTCATTACATCCTGATTAAAGGCAGTATAGACAATGAGGAAATAACATTGCTCAATATGTATGCACCAAATGGCATAGCAACCAGATTCATAAAGGAGAAACTGGCAGATCTCAAGAAGGAAATAGTAAAACCATAATAGTGGGAGATCTAAATATCCCTCTTTCAGATCTAGATAAATCAAACTAAAAAATAAATAAGAAAGAGGTAAGAGAGATGAATGAAGTTCTAGAAAAATTAGATTTAATAGATATGTGGAGAAAAATAAATAGGAACAAAAGGAATACACCTTTTCAGCTGCACATGGAACATTCACAAAGATTGACCATGTAATAGGGCATAGAAACATTGCTAACAAATGCAAAAGAGCAGAAATAATAAATGTAACCTCAGACCATAATGCAATAAAAATAACAATTAGTAAGGGCACATGGACAGGCAAATCAAAAACTAATTGGAAATTAAATAATATGATTCTCCAAAACCAGCTAGTCAAAGAAGAAATCATAGAAACAATCAACAATTTCATTGAAGAGAATGACAATGATGAGACATCCTACCAAACTCTGTGGGATGCAGCCAAGGCAGTACTCAGAGGGAAATTTATATCCTTAAGTGCATATATTAACAAATTAGGGAGGGCAGAGATTAATGAATTGGGCATGCAACTTAAAAAATTAGAAAGCGAGCAAATTAAAAATCCCCAGATGAAAACTATTAGAAATACTAAAAATCAAGGGAGAAATTAATAAAATCGAAAGTAAAAGAACTACTGAATTAATAAGACTAGAAGCTGGTATTTTGAAAAAACAGATAAAATAGACAAAGTACTGGTCAATCTAATAAAAAAAGGAAAGAAGAAAACCAAATTGACAGTATCAAAGATGAAAAGGGAGACCTCACCTCTAATGAAGGAGAAATTAAGGCAATCATTAAAAACTATTTTGCCCAATTATATGGCAATAAATATAACAATCTAGGAGATATGGATGAATATTTACAAAACTACAAATTGCCTAGATTAACAGCAGAAGAAGTAGAATACCTACATAATCCCATATCAGAAAAAGAAATTGAACAAGCCATCAAAGAACTCCCTAAGAAAAAATTGCCAGGGCCTGATGGATTCACAAGTGAATTCTATCAGACATTCAATGAGCAACTAATCCCAATACTACACAAATTATTTGATATAATAAGCAAAGAAGGAGTCTTACCAAATTCCTTTTATGACACAAATATGGTGCTGATTCCAAAGCCAGGGAGATCAAAAACAGAGAAAGAAAACTACAGACCAATCTCCCTAATGAACATAGATGCAAAAATTTTAAATAGAATATTAGCAAAGAGACTCCAGCAAGTGATCAAGAGGATCATCCACCATGATCAGGTGGGATTTATAACAGGAATGCAAGGATGTTTCAACATTAGGAAAACCATCCACATAATTGACCATATCAACAATCTAACAAACAAAAATCACATGATTATCTCAATAGATGCTGAAAAAGCCTTTGACAAAATACAGCATCCATTCCTATTGAAAACCCTTGAAAGTATAGGAATAGAAGGACCTTTCCTAAAAATAATAAACAGTATATACCTAAAACCATCAACAAGTATCATATGCAATGGGGATAAATTAAAAGCCTTTCCAATAAGATCAGGTGTGAAACAAGGATGCCCATTATTTCCTCTATTATTTAACATAGTACTAGAAACATTAGCAGTAGCAATTAGAGAAGAAAAAGAAATTGAAGGAATCAAAATAGGCAATGAGGAGACTAAGCTATCACTCTTTGCAGATGATATGATGGTCTACTTCAAAAATCCTAGAGAATCAACTAAGAAGCTTGTAGAAATAATCAACAACTTTAGCAAAGTTGCAGGATACAAAATAAATGCACATAAATCATCAGCATTTCTATATTTTCCAACACATCACAGCAGCAAGAGGTAGAAAGAGAAACCATTTAAAATCACCCTAGACAATATAAAATACTTAGGAATCTATCTACCAAAACAAACACAGCAATTATATGAAAACAACTACAAAACACTTTCCAAACAATTAAAACTAGATCTAAACAATTGGAAAAATATTGATTGCTCATGGGTAGGACGAGCTAACATAATAAAAATGACCATCCTACCCAAATTAATTTGCCTTTTTAGCACCATACCTATAAAACTACCAAAAAACTTTTTTACTGAATTAGGAAAAACTATAACAAAGTTCATTTGGAATAACAAAAGATCAAGAATATCAAGGGAAATAATGAAAAAAAAATGTGAAGGAAGGGGGCCTACCAGTACCAGATATTAAACTGTACTATAAAGCAGCAGTCATCAAAGTGGTATGGTACTGGCTAAGAGACAGAAGGGAGGATCAGTGGAATAGACTTGGGGTAAGGGACATCAGCAAGACAGTGTATGATAAACCCAAAGAGCCCAACTTTTGGGACAAAAATCCACTATTTGACAAAAACTGCTGGGAAATTTGGAAAACAATATGGGAGAGATTAGGTTTAGATCAACATCTCACACCCTACACCAAGATAAATTCAGAATGGGTGAATGACTTGAATATAAAGAGGGAAACTATAAATAAGTTAAGTGAACATAGAGTAGTTTACTTGTCAGATCTCTGGGAAAGAAAAGACTTTAAAACCAAGCAAGAGTTAGAGAAAATTACAAAATGTAAAATAAATGATTTTGATTATATCAAACTAAAAAGCTTTTGTACAAACAAAAACAATGTAGCCAGAATCAGAAGGGAAACAACAAATTGGGAAAAAATCTTTATAACAAAAAACTCTGACAGAGGTCTAATAACTCAAATATACAAGGAGTTAAACCAATTGTATAAAAAATCAAGCCATTCCCCAATTGATAAATGGGCAAGAGACATGAATAGGCAATTTTCAGGTAAAGAAATCAAAAGTATCAATAAGCACATGAGAAAGTGTTCCAAATCTCTAATAATTAGAGAAATGCAAATCAAAATAACTCTGAGGTATCGCCTCACACCTAGCAGATTGGCTAAAATGAAAGAAGGGGAGAGTAATGAATGCTGGAGGGGATGTGGCAAAACTGGGACATTAATGCATTGTTGGTAGAGTTGTGAACTAATCCAACCATTCTGGTTGGCAATTTGGAACTATGCTCAAAGGGCTATAAAAGAATCCCTGCCCTTTGATCCAGCCATACCATTGTTGGGCTTGTACCCCAGAGAGATCATAGATAAACAGACTCCTACGAAAATATTTATAGCTGCCCTTTTTGTGGTGACAAAAAACTGGAAAATGAGCGTATGCCCTGAAACCAATACACTCTGTACTAACAGCAATGCAGTGACCCAGGACAATTCTGAGGGATTTATGGAAAAGAACAGTACCCTCATTCAGAGGAAGAACTACAGGAGTGGAAACAGAAGAAAAACAAGTGCTTCAACACATGGGTTGAGGCAGACATGATTGGGGATATAGACTAGAAACTACCACACCAATGCAACTATCAACAATTTGGAAATAGGTCTTGATAGATGACACATGTTAAAACCAGTGGAAATACACATCAGCAATTGGGGGAAGGGGGAAGTGGCACAGTGAAGGTGAAAGTAAGAGCGTGAATTATGTAACCATGTTAACTTTTCAAAAAAAATAAATATTAATAAATGTTAAAAAAAAAAAGAATGTCCGCTATTTGGGCATCAGGGAGGCTAGACTAGAGTTTTTAAGGTTTCTTCTAGTTCCTAGATTCCTATTGTAGGATAGCGAAATGTGTTCAAATAACATGCTTTTAAAGAAGTCAAATCTAAATGACTAAAGGACCCTCTGAGATGTACCTGCCCCTGGAAAGGCTCGTTTTTTTTTTCTTTAGTGCATTAGAATAAACCTAACAATGTTTTCTGAAAGGAAATACATTCCTGAAAATCTGGGTGTAAAAATGGAATAATTTTCTTAGTGACCAAAAAGGAGGGAAGCCTTTCATCATTATGGGACTATGCACATAAAGCAAGAATTAGTCAGTCTAGGGAACTCCCTTGTGGGGACTCCCTCCCATCACTATAGATCACAATCTGTTTCTGCCTGAATAAGACTGTAGGGATCAAGTGACTTGTCCAGGATGATACAGTCAGCAACAGAGGCAGGCTTTGAATGAAGGGCTTTGTGATTTGGATCACAGCACTCCCTTTGTGGTGACATTATGCTACCTCTTTTCATGAACATATCTGTGAGGAATATTTTAAATAAATACATATATGCTCATCTTTAACTATTTTAGGATAGCGGGACAAAAATTGGGATGGGGTCTCTATTTTCTGGTTTACCTCACTTTTCCAGATTATTTTTTTACTCTCAAAGACTCTTAGTTAATTTGGGTAGTTCCCACTATTTGCTAGAGTATATTTCTGGAAATATCTTAGAAAGTAGAACTAAGAAAAATGAATATTTTATCCTATATACTGTATACACTGCAATTACCCTCTTTTGCCACCAGAGGGAACAGCTACATATAGCAAAAAGAGGCTGACCAAACTAGAGAACAGAAGCCTGTGGGGGCATCATTAGGCAATTTGCAAAATAGTCCCCCAAAACAACTTAGCAACTAAAGCTTACAAATACGTACTTTAAGTTGACAAAAAAAGTGAAATTCATTACTTTTTAGAGTAACCCCCCAAAATTAAGAGAACAAATTCTTGTACTACAAATAATTGTTTGTTGGGTGTTTCCCTCATTATTAATAGTAGGTTGTGCATTTAAGAATAGCACTGGATAATAGTAATCCTGATTGTAATTTAAAAAATAAAATAAAAATAATACCTGAGCTACAATGCATAGATATCCTTTTTTAATTATCCCCATTTTGCTGATGAGGAAAATAAGGCTCAAAAGGGAAGACTAACTTGCTCACGGTTACACAGCTAGTAAGAGGAAGGACAGCAACCTGAATCCAGGATTTTTGATTCACAAGTACCCAGCGTACTTTGCCTTAACACGCAAATTCAATATCTTCAGAATCCACCCCATTCCCCAGTTCTTTACCTCCCTTCTCCCTTTTGGGATTCTCCTCTCCCCTGAGCTTCTGGTGTTCCCTAGTTGCTCAGATTTCCTAAATGTTAGCAAATTCATCAGTTTATCCTTTTGGGGACTCTTCAGACCTTTCTCCTCCACATCCTGCCCCCAAGTAAAATTTTTCTAATTCTAGGTTTAGTCCTTTGCCAACTCTAATCCCATATACTAATTTGAACCAACACATTAATCATTTACATTGGCTTATTGCCTTACTTCTTTATTGAACATATGTACTTTGATCATCTTAATTGAGAAGCATTAATAATTAGACTTCTCTCTGTCCCTCCTGGAAGGGCCAGTGGTGGGTGTAAGGAGAAATATTTTCCCTGTATTCATCAAATACACGAGTGAAATACACAAACCCATGGGCGGTTATCTCTTCCACCTATGAAGACTTCATATCCTAGATATTATATTAGAGATCATTTAACTGGACCTCTGGGGAAAAGTGCGTTGTTTTTAATCTTTATCTGAATGTGTATTCATATGTTAGCACAACAGTTCATAGAAATGTATAGGTGATGATGAACCTTTTTTCCCCCTATATCATGAAATTCTTCCTTCAATGCCTCATCATGGTGCCAAGAAGAACCTTATAGGCCCTTTGAAAGTCATAACAAAACAAATAAACAAGTTCAGGGAAGCACTACCAAGTTGAAAAAGCCTACAGACAATGTTTACCAGCCAAGGACGGTCTACCATTTTTCAATAGACTCATTACCAATTGGTTATGCAACTCAAAAGACCACCAGTATAGGTGCTTACAAAGTTACAAAGGAATTATGATATGTGCATGGGGGTAATGAGGTGGTATGCACATCAAAGAACTGATAGATCCTTGAAATATGATGCCAAATACAGGCAGTGGGGGTTAGGGGTGCAGTACCCCCTCAACCTGGAAAATAGGCATAAAACTTGTTGGCTTTTGTGTTCTTTTCACAAACTTTAACTTATTACTTATTTTAACCTTTTAAAAATTGCATATATGGTATTAAAAGATAAAATTTATTATGTAATACTATACATATATTTTACGCATTTCCAAGTTTCTAAGCTTCTGTCTTCTGTTGGCCTTCAAGTATCATCTGCGACTTCTGCAAAACTCCCCCCAAATTTCTATTTAATTTCTTATGCTGACTCACTATATATCAAAACCATAATGAAGGGAAAGTCACAATGTGGAAGGGATACCTATAATGCAGACTTTTCTTTTTTTAACCTAAATTGATTTTTAACCATAAAATTGATTGGTTCTTTTGGCTTCTTCTGAAGTCTAACATTGCTATAGTTTTAATGCTGAGTAGCTGTTACATTTCATTGATTCTAGAGATTTGTAAACAAATCATTATTATGCTTCTAATTGTCAAATGCTGTTTATCTCCTTGCCTTTATTTAACCTGTTGAGAAAATTAAAAGAAGTCCTACTAATACATGAAACTACTTTTCAAACTAGAATGCCAAGGGAAGGAGTCCTCCCTCATCAGTCCTTCCTGGACCTACAACTCAGAACTGGATCATTGTCATTCATCCTTTGTTTCTGAATGGTCTCTTGGCAGTTAGTTCATGTACCCTACTTGGGTGAAAAGCTCCCCTGCTTTTCATCTGGGACCTCATCTTGACCTAGTACACAGACTGCTGAAACTAAGCTTCAGGGCACTCCTAGACAGACTGCATATCTGCAGACATTTCTCTCTTTGCCAATCTAGGCTGGAAAAATGACTCACTGTTTTCTAGGATCTCCCAGTCAGGACCTAGGTTAGTGCATTTTATAAATCTATCTGGAAGAATAAGGTTGCAAGTACTTCTTGTTTTTCTTCTGTCATTCTGGCTCTATCCTCAAGA
This sequence comes from Gracilinanus agilis, assembly GCF_016433145.1. NCBI lineage: Eukaryota > Metazoa > Chordata > Mammalia > Didelphimorphia > Didelphidae > Gracilinanus > Gracilinanus agilis. The sequence goes on along the minus strand of NW_025340331.1, from coordinate 1,162 downwards.
CATCTATTTTTGGACATAGAGGCCACTAGGGGTGATTTATTGTGCCTGACTATGCTTATTTGTTACAAAATTGTTTTTTTTTCTTTCTCCTAATTTTTTAATGTAGAAAGAAGGGCATTAGCAATGCTAATACCAAAAAAAATTTAAGTGGGTTTTTAAAATATCTTTAAGTTGTATCGAAAACATAAAAGTTCAGAAGAAAGGATAGTCAAAATAGTTTTGAAAGTAATGCGTGAAATTTAGTATATGCTTATTTTTTTAAACCCTTACTTTCTTAGTAGCAAATCCATGACAAAAGGATAAGAGCTAGGCAAATGGGGTTAAGTGCCTTGCACTGAGTCACACAACTAGGAAGTGTCTTTGGCTGGATTTGAACCCAGTCCCTCCTAGCTCCAGGCTTGGTGCTCTATCCAAGGTGCCATCTAGCTGCCTTAGTATAGACTTTAAAAAAAATGATATGAAATCAGATTCATGGCCTTATTTATATATGTAATCCTCTTATTTTGTTCTAAATGTATATGGAAATGATATTTTGGGGAATGTATAAAAGTGTTCCAAAGTAAAATTTTAAAATATGGAAAACACCTTTGGTGTGCATGTTTTCTTATTTTAAGTCTTGCTGGATATTGAAAGGATCTACCCCAGAACAAAGTTATCTCTGTTGTGAAAGAGTTAAAATTAGGAGTTTTGAAAAAAATAGAGAGCAGCTTTTAATAACTTAAATTTTAATGAGAATATAGTAGAGTTGTAAATTAATATTGTCCCTTTAAGCCAAAGAAAACTTCTAGCAGCTTTTAACAATTAACAAATTAGTTTAATTAAAATAGATAGTAAAAGAATATAGTAAAATGAATATAGCAAAGGAGAGAAATATAGGAAAGAGGTAGAGAAAGAACATTTCCTAATGTTTATACTAGTTATCCTATAACTACCTATAACTACATATAATTACTACCTAGATCTACCTCTAACTGCCATTAGAGAAAGTTCAGCTGATCACCCTTCAGCTCAGCTCACCAGGCAGATAGATAGATATAGACATAGATACAGATATAGATAGATATAAAGATATAGATATACAGATGTAGATATATATATAGGTATGTAGATATATATATATATGTGTGTGTGTGTGTGTGTGTATATACATACATACATATAT
>NW_025340330.1:0-3851 GCF_016433145.1 Gracilinanus agilis | reverse complement strand
TCTCTCTCTCTCTCTCTCTCTCTCTCTCTCTCTCTCTCTCTCTCTCTGTCTGTCTCTCTGCTAAATTTTAATAACAAAACATAATATAGAAATGTAGGTACCCAGCAAATTTGTTACATTTTTGCCAGATTAAGAGACAAAGAAGGCATTTAAACACAAAAGAGTAAACCTCATGCTGAAAGGAAGATATAAAGTTTCCACTCTGGTGAGAGAGAGGGGTGGCAAGGGGTGGGTGAAGGAGAAAGAGAGGGAGGAAGGGAGGGAGAGAGAAGGAATCCAGGTATATAGACAGAATCACAGACTTGGTACTTCATGGACACAGAAGATCCTCTGACTGCCCATGCTCACCATGGATTCTGCTCTCCTGCCCTGCCCTGCTTCTTTCTTTCATACTTTATGTAACTTATTTTATTCCTATAAACCTAAAGGATGGGAACGACTAATTTGTCAAGCCCTACTGTACTCAAGATAAGGGCAAAATTCCTGAGGAATTGAGGGGATGAGGGGATGAATGAAAGGAATAATGGAAGATCTTCATCCAAAAACCAGTAGGAGTAGGCCTGGCCAAGACAGCATTACATAAGCATAAAGGTAAAGGAACTAAGAAAAGATAGCTAAGTAAATTAAATATGATATCATTGCCACTAGATTGCTGGGTGTCTTGAGTGCTGATCCCAGAGTTGGAAAGACCTGAGTTAGAATACTACCTCAGACTTCTTTGTGACCTGGGAAAGTTACTTAACCTCTTTCAGCCCCAGTTTCCTCATATGTAAAAAAGAATAGGAAAAGCACCTACCACACTACTTTGTTGTAGAAGACAAAGGAAATAACAGGTAAAGTGCTTTACAAGCCTTAAAGTAATATATAAATGCCATCATCTTCATTATACTATGCTATATTACTTTACAATCTATTATACATACATACATATATATATATATAATGCCATAATATATTTGAAACCTTCATGTAATATGTATCTCCTCTATCTTGTGACTCACCCATAGCTAATTAGTAATAAAGTCTTATGGATGCAACTTCTGTATTATCTCCTCCACTTTGAGCACAATAGTATTCCATCACCAAAAGATACCACAATTTGTTCAGCCATTCCCCAATTGAAGGACATACCCTTGTTTTTCAGTTTTTTGCCATCACAAACAGCACGGCTATAAATATTTTTGTACAAGTCTTTTTATCTATGATCTCTTTGGGGTACAAATTCCATGTGAAATGGAATGGCCTTCAGGAATTGATGCAGAGTGAAAGGAGAAGAACCAGGAGAACATTGTACACAGAGAATGACACTGTGGTAAAATCGAATGTAATGGACTTCTGTACTAGCAGCAATGCAATGACCCAGGACAATTCTGAGGGATTGATGGAAAAGAACACTACCCACATTCAGAGGAAGAACTACAGGAGTGGAAACACAAAAGAAAAACAACTACTTGAACACATGGGTTGATGCAGACATGATTAGGATGTAGACTCTTAATGACCACCAGAACAATTATCAATAATATGAAAATAGGTCTTGATCAATGACACAGGAAAAAACCAGTGTAAATGTGTGTCAGCTACTGGGGGGTGGGGGAGTGGGGAAAGAGAGAGCAAGAACATGAATCATTTAACTATGGAAAAAAATTTTCTAAAAAATAAAAAAAAATCTCTTTCACTTATTCTTTATTCTCTTTTATCACCACCACCACCACCCTAAATAGTGATACAAGAAAGAGAGAGGGAATAGAAAGGTAGACTGATGATAGATAGATATTTAGGTAAATAGACAGAAAAACAGACAGATAGGGTTCCGGGTTAAGATGGCGGCAGAGTAAGAAGCAGCTCTTAACCTCTCCTGACCGAAACACACAAAACTCCTCAAGGGGACATAAAAACAAGTCCAGACGAACAGAGGAACCCCACAACAGGGCACAGCGTGGAAGGTACGTGGAATCGAGACATTTCCAGGCTATAAAGGGCTCTCACTAAATCACGGGCTGAGCAACCACCCCACCCCCACACCCTCCACACACAACATCTATAGTGCCGAAGCCAGCTAAAAAGAAATAGAGCAAGTTTGGGGCACCCATCGAATCATTGGTAGCTCCGGGGCCTGTTCCTGAGAACAGCAAGATTTAGGACCCCAGTAAGCCAAAAAACGAACGCGAAATCTGAGCACGGGAGCAGAGAGTGGACGCTGGGCGCAGAGCGTGGGCTGAGAGCACAGGCACCTGCGGAGGCGTGGGTGGAGGCAGACACAACCAGGAACTAAAGCTCTGAAAACCTGATTGGGGAACCAGTGCAGACGGGTATACGACTGTGGAAGCAGCGCCCTGACACTTGTAAAGGAACCTCCTGCAGAGGATCAAGCAAGGGGGTCTGCCAGGGGGCTTGACCTTGGAAAAAACCAGAATTCAGACCTCAGGAGCCAATAGACCACGGACGGACACTGAGTGCGAGGATAAACCTGAGAAGCTGCTGGGCTAATGATGGCTACCCAGTCTCAGGAAGTTCAGAAGAGAAAGATTAACAACAAGAAAAAGAAGTCTTTAACACTCGACAACTTTTACACAGAGAAAATCCAGACAACCAAGCAAACGGAGGAGGAGAACAAACAAGCATCCGGACCCTCCTCAAATAAGGAAAAATCCTCACAAGCTATGGAAGAGTTCAAAACTGAGATTTTGAGGAAAATGGAAGAGATCTGGCAAGAAAATAACTGTTTAAAAGGTAAAATCTTGCAATTGAACACCAGAAATGACCAGATTGAAAAGGAATACCAGAAGATGATGGCCGAAAACCAGAAGATTATAGCCGAAAACCGAAAGATAATAGCCGAAAATCAATCCCTAAAGGCTAGAATTGAGCAAGTAGAAACTAATGATCTCTCAAGACAACAAGAACAAATAAAACAAAGCCAAAAGATTGAAAAATAGAAGGAAACATGAAATATCTCAATGAGAGAGTGACAGATCAAGAAAACCGGTCTAGAAGAGACAATTTGAGAATAATTGGTCTTCCAGAAAAACCAGAAATTAATAGAAACCTGGACTCCGTACTAAAAGATATTATTCAGCAAAATTGCCCTGAAGTCCTACAACAAGAGGGCAATATAGACATCTAAAGGATTCATAGAACACCCACTACATTCGATTCAGAGAAGAAAACGGTTAGAAATATTATTGCCAAATTCAAAAGCTTTCAAGCAAAAGAAAAAATCTTACAAGAAGCCAGAAAGAGACAATTCAAATATCAAGGAGCACCAATCAGGATCACACAGGATCTGGCAGCCTCCACGCTAAAAGACCGTAAGGCTTGGAATACAATATTCAGAAAGGCAAGAGAGCTGGGCCTGCAACCACGGATCAACTACCCATTAAAATTGACTATATATTTCCAGGGGAAAGTATGGGCATTCAACAAAATTGAAGAATTCCAGGTATTTGCACAGAAAAGACCAGGGCTAAATGGAAAGTTTGATATCGAACAACAAAAATCGAGAGAAACCTGAAAAGGTAAATAAGATACAGAGGGAAAAGAAAGAAAACTTATAATTTTTAAATTTGCCTTTTTAAGGGCCTCAGTGAGATCTAATTATCTGTATGCCTATGTAGAGAAATATTATGTATAATTCTCTGTAGTGAACTCTATTCACTATTATAGTATTCACTATTATAGTAATCAGAAGAATAATTCACAGGGTGAGGGGTGGAACACTAAATAATCTAAGATGGCATGGGGGATGGGGAAGAGGGGGTAAATAGCAGGGGACACCTAGAGAAACTTGAGTGAATAAGAAAATAGAATATTCTATTACACACAAAGAGGGCATGGGAGGGAGAGGGGAC
>NW_025340329.1:0-4609 GCF_016433145.1 Gracilinanus agilis | reverse complement strand
CTCTCTCTCTCTCTCTCTCTCTCTCTCTCTCTCTCTCTCTCTCTCTCACACACACACACACACACACACACACACACACACACAAACACTTTTTTTTTTAAAACCCTTTACCTTCCATCTTAGAATCCATACTATGTATTGGTTCCAAGGCAGAAGAGTGGCATGGTCTAGGCAATGGAGTTAAGTGACTTGCCCAGGGTCACACAGCTAGGCAGTGTTTAAGGCCAAATTTAAACGCAAGACCTCCAATCTCTAGGTCTGGCTTTCTATCCACTGAGCCACCCAGATGATACACATATCTTTTTAAGACCAAAAATTTGTCAGGGCTATTTGGCTATAAATGATAGAATATAGCAATTTGAATAATCAAAATCATAGGTGACTCAAAGGATAATGGAGAGATACATGAAACATAAAGAGACTGCAAAGATGACTCATATGCAAATGTTTGCAAAAACAAATCATTAGCAAATCTAATATAAAAAGGAGAAAAATTAATCAATAAAATTACCAATGATAAAGAAGAGATCACAACAAAGACAAAACAATTAATATTATTAGGGAATATCACTCTTCTTTCTCCTTTGTTAGCTATTCTTCTAGATAGCACCTCCTAACCTCAGGTGTCTAGAATTCTGTCCCAGGCCCTCTTCTTTCACCATACTATTTCATATGGTAATTTCATCAGCTGCAATAGATTTCATTGCCATTTCTATGACAATGATTATTTTTAAGGTAAAATATTTTTATTTTTGCCACTGGTATAATAGATGATTAAATTTTTTTCTTTGTGCTTTTTTATTTTTTATTTTATTTTATTTTTTAACATTTAATAATATTTATTTTTTAGAAAAGTTAACATGGTTACATGATTCATGCTCTTACTTTCCCCTTCACCACCCCCCCCACTGCCCCCATGGCCAATGCGCATTTCCACTGGTTTTAACATGTGTCATTGATCAAGACCTATTTCCATATTATTGATAGTTGCATTGGTGTGGTAGTTTTGAGTCCACAATCCCCAATCATGTCTGTATCAACTCATGTGTTCAAGCAGTTGTTTTTCTTCTGTGTTTCCACTCCTGCAGTTCTTCCTCTGAATGTGGGTAGCATTCTTTTCCATGAATCCCTCAGAATTGTTCTGGGTTGTTGCATTGCTGTATAGCAGATTTTTTTTTTTTTTAAACCCTTGTACTTTGGTGTATTGTCTCATAGGTGGAAGATTGGTAAGGGTGGGCAATGGGGGTCAAGTGACTTGCCCAGGGTCACACAGCTGGGAAGTGGCTGAGGCCAGATTTGAACCTAGGACCTCCTGTCTCTAGGCCTGGCTCTCACTCCACTGAGCTACCCAGCTGCCCCCCTTATAGCAGATTTTTTAAAAGGTTTGCCAGAGGATTATTTAATGCAGCAGTATAACAAGAAAGTAAATTATAAAACATTCTCTTACACACACATCTAGGGAGACATTCTCCCCTATGCTCCTTCAGTTCCTCAGGACAGTAGAGTGAAACTTAAAATATTTGTTACAAGACATTCACAAAACCATTTCCACTTCCTAATATAGCCACCAGATAAGTCAGCTACCACAAAGCTAGGTATGACAAGGATTCTTAAATCTATTCATCCTGACCCTGTCTCTCTGCTGACATCCAAATCTTTCATCTACAACGTTTCCAACACTTCAAATTGGAAGTCTGGTAGACATTTTTAAATCAATATGTCCAAAACAGAATTTAATATCTTCCCCTCTAAACCCTACCACTCACCCTGCCTCTATACCTTCTCTATTGCTTTATCCAGTAACCCCATCCTCCCAGTCCCTCAAGTTCACAACCTAGGAGTCATCCTGAATCCCTCCCTCTCTCTTACCCGTCAGATCCAATCTACTGCCAAAGTCTATCAGTTTCACCTTTTCAACGTCTCTTAAATATGACCCCTTCTCTGAGTGCCATAATTCTGGGGCCATTTTATCACTGCATGTCTGGATTGTTGCAAAAGCCTGCCTCTAAATAAAAACAACTATGAGGTACCGCCTCACATCTAGCAGATTGGTAAATATGGCAGCAAAGGAAAATGATAAATGTTGGAGGGGATGTGGCAGAATTGAGATGTTAATGCATTGCTGGCACAGTTGTGAATTGATCCAACCTTTCTGGATGGCAATTTGGAACTATGCACAAAGGGCTTTAAAAGAATGCTTGCCCTTTGATCCAGCCATACCATTGTTGGGATTGTACCCCAAAGAGATAATAAGGAGAAATGTTTGTACAAAAATATTTATAGCCACACTTTTTATAGTGGTAAAAATTTGGAAAATGAGGGGATGTCCATCTATTGGGCAATGGCTGAACAAATTGTGGTGTCTGATGGTGATGGGATACTATTGTGCTAAAAGGAATGATGAACTGCTTTATTTCTGTACAAACTGGAAAAACCTCCACGAACTGATGCAGAGTGAAATGAGCAGAACCAGGAGAACACTGTACACAATAACTGAAACATTGTGGGACAATCATATGTAGCAGACTGCTACTGGTAGCAATGCAATGAACCAGGACAATCCTGAGGGACTTATGAGAAAGAACTCTACCCACATCCAGAGAAAGAACTGTGGGAGTAGAAACACAGAAGAAAAATGTTTGATGTGGATATGATTGGGGTTTGGGCTTTAAAAGATCACTCTATAGCAAATATGAATAATATGGAAATTGGTTTTGAACCATGATACATGTATAACCCAGTGGAACTTTTTGTCAGTTCCGGGAGGGGGGAAGCGAGAGGGGTGGGGAAAATCATGAATCATGTAACCATAGAAAAATATTCTAAATAAATGCATAAATTTTTTTAAATACTCTAAAAAAAAAAAGCCTGCTGCTAAGATCAGCCTGTCTCAAATCTCCCCTTACTCCAATCATCCTCCGTTCAGTCACTAAAGTGATTTTCCTAAAGCACAAATTTTCCTAAAGCATCAAGTCATCACTCCTACCACCACCTGGACTCAATAAACTGCAAGGCTCCTTTTACATCCAAGAGCAGATACAAAATGCTCTGTCTGGCACTCAAAGCCCTTCATAACCCAGTCTCTTCCTACCTTTCTAGCCTTCTTAAATCTTACTCTTAAACAAGTATTTTCTGATGCAATGACACAGGCCTCCTGGCTATTTTGCAAACAAGACTCCAATTTTCTCTGACTGTCCCCCATTCCTGGAATGCTCTTCTTTCTTCTCTCTGACTACTGACTTCCCTGACTTCCTTTAAGTCCCAGCTAAAGCCTCTCCTTCCTCAGTTAGCCTTCCCCAAACCCTCTTAATTTCAGTGCCTTCCTTCTATTAATTATTTCATATTTATCCAGCTTATAGTTTGCTTTGTATCTATTTGTTTGCTTGTTGTCTCCAATTGTAAATTCCTTGAGGGCAATGTCTCTTACCTCTTTCTTTTTTCCTTTTGGATCCCAGCATTTAGCAGAGTGCCTGGCACCATAATAATTACTTAATATATATTGATTGATTGAATACTGTATGAATAGTTCTATGAAACAAATTGGAAAATATAAATTAAGGGGGTAAATAAAATGAAAATACATTGGGGGCAGCTGGGTACTTCAGTGGATTGAGAGCCAGGCCTAGAGACAGGAGGTCCTAAGTTCAAATCCGGCCTCAGACACTTCCCAGCTGTGTGACCCTGGGCAAGTCACATGACCCCATTGCATACCCTTACCACTCTTTTGCCTTGGAGCCAGTACACAGTATTGACTCCAAGATGGAAGGTAAGGATTTTTTTAAAAAATGAAAATACATTAATGTGAAAGTATAGATTTTAAACCCCAAACTAACATATATGATAAAAGAAAGCTCACTTGAAGAAAAAAGTACTTGCTTTCTCCACTTGTGTTTGGCATAGGTTTCCTTGTTATTGGTATTGTTTTCCTTTCTTTGTATCTCCTGCATTCACCAGGCACATAAAAGACAATAAATGCTTGTTGTTCAACTGACAAAGAAATGAAAATTCTCCAAATTCTAACAATCTAAGTCAAGAAAAAAAGACATTACAGTGATTAGCAGCACATCCCAGACATCTTTATCTCTATGCTGATGATTCTCAAATCTACCTTTCCTACTTCAGTCTCTCTGCTAATTTTCACCCATGTATCAGGCCATCATCTTCCCTCCATCAGAAAATTAGACTCCAAACTAGAATTGCCTTGATAGGCAAGCTTTGGCCTTATCTTGCTCCATTCTAGGCCTCCACAGCACTTTCTGGAAATATCCAGGCATTTTACTTTATGTATTCTATCCAACCCCATACCCCTATACATGACTTCCCCATTAGAGTTAAACTCCTTAAGGATAGAGACTGTCAAGCTTACTTTTATTTTTATATCTAATGGTTAGCACAATGCCTACCACACAGTAAACACTTGATAAATGCTTTCTGTCTGTCTATCTACATTGGAAGTGAAGAAGCCAAAATGTTAAACTTGTAAAAGACAAGATAGAACTCTAAAAAATCCAACTGTCTCAATCAAAAAAATTAATAACATTAATTAATTATAACTAAAATAATTCTCTCTCTCTCTCTCTCTCTCTCTCTCTCTCTCTCTCTCTCTCTC
>NW_025340328.1:0-4046 GCF_016433145.1 Gracilinanus agilis | reverse complement strand
CTTTTTTTGACCTCCCCACTCCCCTGCTCCCCTTGGTTTATCCCTTCTAACTTTCTCAGAAGGGTTAGATAAGAGTTTTATTTCCCAATGGATAGTATAGCTACTCTTCCCTCTCCGGGTTGATTACACTGAGAGTAAGGTTTGATTATTACCTCTTTATGCTCTCTTCCTCTCCTTCTTATAATAGTATTTGTCCCCTCTCCCTCCCATGTCCTCTTTGTGTGTAATAGAATATTCTATTTTCTTATTCAGTCAAGTTTCTCTCGGTGTCCCCTGCTATTCACCCCCTCTTTCCCCTCCCCCACGCCATCTTAGATTATTTAGTGTTCCACCCTCACCCTGTGAATTATTCTTCTGATTACTATAATAGTGAATATTATAATGGTGAATAGAGTTCACTACAGAGAATTATACATAACATTTCTCTACATAGGAATACATATAATTAGATCTCACTGAGGCCCTTAAAAAGGCAAATTTAAAAATTATAAGCTTTCTTTCTTTCCCCTCTGTATCTTATTTACCTTTTCAGGTTTCTCTCGGTTTTTGTGGTTCAATATCAAACTTTCCATTTAGCCCTGGTCTTTTCTGTGCAAATACCTGGAATTCTTCAATTTTGTTGAATGCCCATACTTTCCCCTGGAAATATATAGTCAATTTTGATGGGTAGTTGATCCGTGGTTGCAGGCCCAGCTCTCTTGCCTTTCTGAATATTGTATTCCAAGCCTTACGGTCTTTTAGCATGGAGGCTGCTAGATCCTGTGTGATCCTGATTGGAGCTCCTTGATATTTGAATTGTCTCTTTCTGGCTTTTTGTAAGATTTTTTCTTTTGCTTGAAAGCTTTTGAATTTGGCAATAATATTTCTACCCATTTTTTTCTCTGGATCGAATGTAGTGGGTGTTCTATGAATCCTTTCTATGTCTATATTGTCCTCTTGTTGTAGGACTTCAGGGCAATTTTGCTGAATAATTTCTTTTAGTACGGAGTCCAGGTTTCTATTAATTTCTGGTTTTTCTGGAAGACCAATTATTCTCAAATTGTCTCTTCTAGACCGGTTTTCTTGGTCTGTGACTCTCTCATTGAGATATTTCATGTTTCCTTCTATTTTTTCAGTCTTTTGACTTTGTTTTATTTGTTCTTGTTGTCTTGAAAGATCATTAGCTTCTACTTGCTCAATTCTAGCCTTTAGGGATTGATTTTCGGCTATAATCTTTTGGTTTTCCGCCATAATCTTCTGGTTTTCGGCCATAATCTTCTGGTTTTCGGCCATAATCTTTTGGTATTCCTTTTCAATCTGGTCATCTCTGGTGTTCAATTGCAAGATTCTACCTTTTAAACAGTTATTTTCTTGCCAGATCTCTTCCATTTTCCTCAAAATCTCAGTTTTGAACTCTTCCATAGCTTGTGAGGAGTTTTCCTTATTTGAGGAGGGTCCGGATGCTTGTTTGTTCTCCTCCTCTGTTTGCTCGGTTGTCTGGATTTTCTCTGTGTAAAAGCTGTCGAGTGTTAAAGACTTCTTTTTCTTGTTGTTATTCTTTCTCTTCTGAACTTCCTGAGACTGAGTAGCCATCATTAGCCCAGCAGCTTCTCAGGTTTATCCTCGTGCTCAGTGTCTGTCCACGATCTATTGGCTCCTGAGGTCTGAGTTCTGGTTTTTTCCAAGGTCAAGCCCCCTGGTCGACCCCCTTACTTGATCCTCTGCTGGAGGTTTCTTTAAAAGTCTCAGGGAGCTACTTCCACAGTAGTATACCCGTCCACACTGGTTCCCCACTTAGGCTTTAGTTCCTGGCTTTGTCTGCCTCCACCCACGCCTCCGCAATGCCTGCGCACTGCTCAGCCTGCGCTCTGCTCCCAGCGTCCTGCTCCCGGGCTCAGATTTCGCCTGTGTTTTTTGGCTTAATGGGGTCCTAAGTCTTGCTGCTCTCAGGAACAGGCCCCGGAGCTGCCAATGACTGGATGGGTGCCCCAAACTTGCTCTATTTATTTTTAGCTGGCTTCGGAGCTTTAGATGAGTTGGAGGGGTGGGGGTGGGGTGGTTGCTCAGCCCGCGATTTCGTGAGGGCTGTTTCACCCCTTTATAGCCTGGAAATGCCTCGATTCCACGTACCTTCCACGCTGTGCCCTGTTGTGGGGCTTCCTCCCTTCGTCTGGACTTGTTTTTATGTCCCCTTGAGGAGTTTTGTGTGTTTTGGTCAGGAGAGGTTAAGAGCTGCTTCTTACTCTGCCGCCATCTTAACCTGGAAACCTCTCAGCTATGATTTTTTTGATTTTCCTTTTCTGTTTGGTTTAGCCTACTTTTCATGGTTTCCAACAGGTCAATTCTGGTCTCCAGTTAGCTTATCATTTCATTTGATTTGTGTGCCTCTTTTTCCATGTGGGTAATTTTATCTTTTTGTATTACTTTCATTTTTTCCACTTTTCTTCCCATTTTTCTTCTATCTTTCTTACTTGGTTCTTGAACTCCTTTTTGATTTCATTGGGATCTTGTGACCAATTTCCATTTTTTTGGAGAGTTTAGATCTGTTTGCTTGTTTTTCACTCTCTGCTGTTGCTTCTGTATTTTGCTCTTTTTCTCCATAGAAATTATCCAAGGGTAAAAGCTTTTTTCTGCTGCTGCTTATTTCTTTTGCTACTTGTGTATAGTGGTTCCTGCATATTGGTGGACATTGCTTTCTTAGCTTCTCTCTTTCAGGGCTTTGCCTTGGTAGTAACTTCCAGGCAGTTCTTTGTGTAGCATACTTTAAAGTGTTTTGCCCTGAGGCTACTTTTCCAGTCCCTGGTGCCTCTGCTGTGGCCAGCCCTGCTTCTGCCCAATCTGTGCACTCTGCTGCCCAGGATCCTTGCTCTTCATCCTCAGGTCCCAAGACTTGCTGCCAAGGCCTTGCACTTACATCAGGGGTAAGCCTCAGGCAGTCCTACAGAATTTAGAGATTGCCTGGCTCTTTCTCTGATTCTGGTGTGATAGATGGTGTGGGGGAGGGGTGATCACTTCCAACTTTGATATGTGTAGTTTTGTCCCCCTATAGTGTGGAAATCCCCAAATACTACCTACCTTTAAGATTATGTCCCATGGGAGAGCCCCTTTTCTCATCTGATTTTGATTTCTGTCCTTTTAAGATGCTTTGTATTAATTGTTAGAAGGAGATTTAGAAAGTTCCAGCTACTCTGTGGCTGTCTTAGTTCCTCCTAGATTTCTAGTTCTGAGAGTGGAAAGTTGAGATCCTTTACTAATATAGTCCTCTTGTCTATTTACTCTCATAACTTCTTTTAACTTTCCTTTAAAATTTAAATTTTATGCTATTTGGTACATGTATATTTAGTATTGATATTACTTTACTATCTATGGTACTTTTTAGCAAGATGTAATTTATCTTCTTCTTTCTTTTAATTCTACCTATTTTTGCTTTTGCTTTGTCTGAGATCATGATCTCTATCCCTGCCTTTTTTACCTCAGGTGAAGCATAATAGATTCTGGTCCAGCCCTGTTGTCCTTTGGTTTCAAATATGTTTCTTGCAAACAACATATTGTTAGATTCCAGTTTCTAGTACATTCTGCTATCTACTTCTATGTTATGAATGAGTTAATATCATCCATATCTTCAGTTATGATTATTATCTGTATTTTTCCATTCATTCTATTTTTTTCCTATTTTTCCTTCTTTTTCTCTTCTCTCCATTTCTTCCTCAAAAGTCTTTTTAAGTCTGTTTTGCTTCTGACCACAATTTCACTTTATCCATCTTTCCTTAAATCACCACTCCCTTCTCTACTCTCCTTCTTCTCCTACTTCCCTATTTGGTAAGACAGAGTTCTATATACAGCTGAGTGTGCATGTTATTCTAACTTTAAATAAATTTTGATGAGCATGAGGTTCAAGTGCTGCCCATCACTCCCAACCTCTTTCCTCTCCAATGTAAAATCTTTTTGCATGCTTTTTAATGTGAAAATTACCCTTATTCTTATTCTCCCTTTCTCTTCTCCCAGTGCCTCCCTCTTTCTCACCCTTTAAGGTAGTAGAATTGCAGCAGAATATATATATATATATA
>NW_025340327.1:0-4019 GCF_016433145.1 Gracilinanus agilis | reverse complement strand
CTCTCTCTCTCTCTCTCTCTTTCAGACCTCTAGAATTTTTGCTAGCCCCCTCCTTTTACTTATGCGACTCTTCCTGTTATTAGTGTTACGTGTTGACTAGTATCTTCCTCCATTCGACTGTAAGTAGCTCTAGAACTTTGTGTTACTTTGCATCGCTGCCATGAGAAGTACCTTGCACAGAGTAAATATATAATAACCCGTGGTTGTTAAATTGTTACAATGGGTTCTGCCTTCTGAGATTTATGCTCAATATGAATCAAAATGGATGCATTGATCACCTGTTCCTTATTCAATCTGTTTTCAACTCAATTGGAGGGGGGGAAACTTGGTAAGGGCAGGTGGGTTAATAAAAAAGAACTAAAAATGATCACTTTAACAGTTTATATTTCAATCCATTTGTTGGCTTCATGTCAATAGTGCTTCAATTGGTGAAAAAAAAGTTCAGTAGTTTCTGTTGCCCCCCCCCCACTGTCGCTGTGCACCTCCTCCCCTGCTTTGGGCAGCTAAGAAGGAGGGAATGGGAGAAAGGAAAGGGGCTTGTGGGAAGAGAGAAAGAAAAATCAATGAGAAAATGAGGAAAAGGGCAGAGTAAAAAAGAGGAGAAGTGGAAGGGATGTGCCATGATGTTTTGTGACTTCTAAGAACCGGAACAATATTAATCTTGTATTTCTTTTAATTCCACTGACCACCAAATCTAAATAACAACTGGTACAGCAAATAGAGCACAGACCTTGCAGTCAGGAAAATCTATGTTAACATTGTTTCAGACACTAATTTTCTGTGCCTCAATTTCTTCACCTATACTGCAGAGGGTTGTCATATGGATTCTATAAATTAAGGAAGATAAAACAGTGCAAACGTTAAGGCACTCCATAAATGCTAGGTGCTGCTGCTATTATTATATAATACTTGAAAGTTTGCAAAGCATTTTACAAGCATTTCTCCATTTGAGTCTCAAAGCAACCTTGAGATGTCAGTTCCATAGTATGATCACCACCATTTACAGGGGAGGAAACTAAATGATGCTCCTAGTCCCACAGTGAGGAAGCATCACAAAGAGGATTTCAATCTAGTTCTTCCCAATTCCAAATCTAACATTCTAGCCACTGATCCACACTGATTAAAGCATTGGTATTGACAGAACCTAAACCAATGAAGTTTGAGTATTTATGCCTACTTAAGTTGGAAAAAGGAAAGCAGATTCTCCAAAGAAGAGATTGTCCCTTCACATCACTTCCATTAAAGAGCAAATTAAGATAATAGATAATGCCCTTAGAGCAATAGCAAGAGGGACAAACACATAACTAGCTACATCTTGGGAACATGGCCTGTGATTGGACAATGAACTGCACCCCGAGTTGAGTGAAAGAGCAAGCAGGATTGCAATTTGGAAATAAAGTTTTTCAGTGATCTCAAATTGCTCCTTGATGCAAGAGCCCCTCTCTTTAATACTAGTATTCATCCAGTGACACCATGTGGCTACACATCATGGAGTAATGATCTCAGAAGAATGAAAATTACAAGTACTCCAAAGAGTAATGGAAATACCTGGTAAGTGTACATAGGCTACAGCATAGTGCAGGGAAAACTTGCACGTAAGAAGTGGTGTAAGAGACATCTTCCAACATATGTATAATCAGAAAATGAGGTGGCCACTCACAGAAAGAATGAATAGCCAAGTATGTCCAGACCAAGTGCTACATCAAAATCCCTAAGATTCTAAAAAAAGAGGAGGGCCCTTCAGCACAATGGGATGAGCTATCTATGAAGGATTTAAGAAAATACAAGAACAGTAATTAGAGGATGAGAAGGACATAAAAAGAGCAGCGATCTGCACTATTGGATGGAATCTCTTCACTTATGAGACCACAGATACATCCAAATAGCAGAGTACACAGTATCATCATACTGCTTAGTCTGAGCATATAAACTTGAAGTGGAATAAGGCCACGTGCAATCAGCCAAATTGGAAAATATCTGCATAGTGGCTATTTTCTTGAGAATTCAAAGCGGGGTTGAGACTTCATGACTTTTTGTGAAACCAATATGCATTTAGGAAGATTACACTATTAACTTTATTTCCACTCTTTCACTTTCACCTTCCCAACCTGTGGGCTTCATCTAGCACTTGGTTTTCTAATAAATTTCTCATATATCATATTGCATTATAGTTCTGAATTAGACAGGTGTTCTCTGCTGTTGTTCCACTATAACCTAGAGCTAACCCTAGGTTCTCAAAGACATCATTTCTGAGTTTAGCAAAGACTTTCTTCAGTGGGCCAACCTAAGTGTCAAGGTGTTTACCACTGGGTAATTTTTTTTACTCACAATACTTCACGAAGACCATTTACTGAGCAATAGGGGCAGAGAGAGGTTGTGATCTGCATCTTTTGAGGGTGGCAGGATAGGAACAAACAATGGAGGGATTTGAATGTTAGGCCAAGGAGCTTACTTGGTAGGCACTGGGAATCCATTGAAAAGGCTGGGAACAGAGTGGTGATAAGATCAAACAGGAGAAGTTTTCTAGTGCTCAAAATTTCAGTTCTCCATGATACAGATCACCAGGTAGATTTTCTCATAAAGCAAAAAGAAACCTCAAGTTTTGTCCAAAAGAGTCATTTTTTATTTGTAATCCACTTAGCCTAACTTCCCCCTTAGAAACAAAGAACTGGATTAAGGACATTTATTGGCCAAAGTACAATAGGCAGTTAGAGAGATTCAGCAATAGTTTCTATCTTGTCAGAGGATCAGCCTACCTTAGAGCTTAAGAGGCCTGTCCTGGAGATAACTTTGGAACCTTCAGCCACAATAAACAACTCTAGGAGATCTTCTGTTGGTAGGAGCACCCACAGAGAGGAAAGTGAAGGATCAATGAGTCAGTGAAGCACAGTAACCAGACTTGTGCCTCATCTCCCAATTAGACTATAAGCTCCGTGAGGCCGGAAGTTTTGCATAAAACATGTGCAGTGTTTTGCATACAGTTGGTGCTTAACAAATGTTTATTGAATTGCATTCACACATCAAACAGAGAAACTTGCTTTTATGACATTTCCCCATTATGTGCTTGTGATGTTATAAAAAAATCTATCAAATCCAGAAATGATTATGGATATGCAGTCTTTGCCCAGAACAAGGTTTTGTCAGTATCTGTATATATGACTCTAAAGAATCAGAGGACGATAGATCACAGAATTTGAGCTGACATTGACCTTACAGGCCATCTAGTTCAATAGTCTCCTCCTTTAAAAAAAAAAACAAACAGAGAGGTTCTGGGTTAAGATGGCGGCAGAGTAAGAAGCAGCGCTTAACCTCTCCTGACCGAAACACACAAAACTCCTCAAGGGGACATAAAAACAAGTCCAGACGAACGGAGGAAACCCACAACAGGGCACAGCGTGGAAGGTACGTGGAATCGAGGCATTTCCATGCTATAAAGGGGTGAAACAGCTCTCACTAAATCGCAGGCTGAGCAACCACCCCACCCCCACCCCCTCCACACACAACACCTATAGCGCCGAAGCCAGCTAAAAAGAAATAGAGCAAGTTTGGGGCACCCATCGAGTCATTGGCAGCTCCAGGACCTGTTCCTGAGAGCAGCAAGATTTAGGACCCCAAAAAGCTAGCGAACGCACACAAAATTTGAGCGCGGGAGCAGGGCACAGAGAGAGGACGCAAAGCGCAGAGCGCAGGCGCGGGTGGAGGCGTGGGTGGAGGCAGACACAGCCAAGAGCTAAAGCTCTGAAACCCTGAGTAGGGAACCAGTGCAGACGGGTATACGACTGTGGAAGCAGCACCCTGAGACTTGTAAAGAAACCTCTGGCAGAGGATCAAAGCAAGGAGGTCCACAAGGGGGCTTGACCTTGGAAAAAACCAGAACTCAGACCTCAGGAGCCAAAAGACCGAGGACAGACTCTGAGCGCGAGGATAAACCTGAGAAGCTGCTGGGCTAACAATGACTACCCAGTCTCAGGAACTTCAGAAGAGAAAGATTAACAACAAGAAAAAGAAGTCTTTAACAC
>NW_025340326.1:0-1972 GCF_016433145.1 Gracilinanus agilis | reverse complement strand
GAAGAACTGCAGGAGAGGAAACAGAAGAAAAACAACTGCTTGAACATGTGTAAATAGAATTAGCTCGATCCCATTAATAGTCAAAAATCTACTCAACCCAGGCGTGCTAATGATGTCACTCCCACCTCCCTTAGTGGGGAGGGGAGACGAGTTACCCACATGTGACAATAAGTAACAAATCAAGAATAAGGGACTGCCCTTTGGGCAGTCCAAATCAATGTAGAAACTGCCATTTGTCCATTTGAATTAGAGGTGGACCACAGGAAGTGAAGAAAGACACTATCTCTTTAAGTAAGTTAGTGAACTTCCTGTGGGGGCAGTTGCCGTCTGGAACTGGAAGAAGAAGCATCTCCTGAGACCACAGACAGATTACGCTCTATATTGTCACGTGGGTAAGTTAGGCTGACTTCCTTGGCCTGGCTGGGCCAATTCTAAACTCTGCCTATCTGGCTGTTGGGCCCTGTGGCTTACAGCTTCATTATTAAGCTTTATAACCTTCTTCTCTCTCAGTCCAGGCTGGACTAGCCTCTACTTTTCTCTTTATTCCTACTTTTTACCTACCGATTGTAAATAAACTCTTCAACCCGATGCTGACTTGGGTCTGATTTAATTACGGAATCAACCTAAATTGTTGATTCCTGGCGGCCACATATTTTAATATATATCTATAATACCTAAATTTTATTCCTTACAAACCCATGGGTTGAGGTGGACATGATTGGGGATGTAGACTTGAAACAACCACACCAATGCAACTATCAACAATTTGGAAATAGGTCTTGATCAATGACACATGTTAAAACCAGTGGAAATATGCATAGGCCATGGGTGGGAGAAGGGGGGGTGAAGGGGAAAGTAGGAGCATGAATCATGTAACTATGTTAACTTTTCTAAAAAATAAATATTAATAAATGGTTTAAAAAAAAAGCCATACGTTGCCGACCCCTGCCCTAAACCCTCTTACCTCAGTTTTCCTTTTCCTGTTAAAATAAATCTCTTAGCCTGAATCAGTGAGTTCCTCTAATTCCTGTATTGTCACCAAGGCTAAAGAGACTGAGGAGAGGACAGGATATCAATTAGTGGAGTTTGCTGAGGAGTGAAAGCAAAGCCTCCCTTGGAACCAGGAAGTTGAGCCCCACTTTCAGCTGGCTTCTGCTCTCACCCAATAGGAAGGCAGTTACTCCAGCAGGAGGGGCCCCTCATTCAGCCTCTTAAAGGAGCCTACAGCTGCAGTGGAGATTGACTGGGCACCACAGCTGAGGCTGCTCAACACTGATAGCCCCAAATCTTCTGCTGATCTAGTTACTGGCTCCCAGGCCCCTGGTGGCTCACTTTTACTACCAGCATCTTAATATCCATCACATTATCCATTAAGGCTCACCCAGCTAGGAAGTGTCTGAGGCCAGAATTGAGCCCAGGACCTCCCATCTCTAGGCCTGGCTCTCCAACCACTGAGCCACCCAGCTGCCCCCCACTTTAGAACTTATTAAGCAAGAATAACTAGTTAACATGGGAAGCTGCCACTCTTCCTCCCCTTGATGGCTACACCCCAGGGCAATCCCTATCCTGCCCACTCTCCAGCTGCAAACTGCAGTATGCCAGGATCTCATAAAATCCATTTCTAGAAAGGAATGGAACCCAGAAGCCATTTAGCCCACTAATGGGGGAAGAGAAGACCAGAGAGTTTTTTAAATGACTTGCACCAAATTCTGCAGAGCACTTGACAGAGGCTGGTTTCAAATTCAAGAACTATGATGTTCCAAGGTGGGCATTCTTTTCTCTGTCCCATAATGCATTTCTCCTCCACAGGACCTCATAGCCTGAGGTCCAAAAGTCTCTCCCTGAGATTCCTTTCCCAAATGGAATGTCTTAAAACACATTTATTTGATATATTGTTATATTTATTGCCATATAATTGGGAAAAATAGTTTTTAATGATTGCCTTAATTTCCCCTTCATTAGAGGTGAGGTC
>NW_025340325.1:0-4413 GCF_016433145.1 Gracilinanus agilis | reverse complement strand
TGAGAGATCATTAGCTTCTAGCTGCTCAATTCTAGCCTTTAGGGACTGGTTTTCAGCTATAATCTTTCGGTTTTGGTCTATGATCTTTTGGTTTTCGGCCATAATCTTCTGGTTTTCGGCCATAATCTTCTGGTTTTCTGCTATAAGCTTCTGGTATTCCTTTTCAATCTGGTCATTTCTGGTGTTCAATTTGCTTATCAGTTCATTTGGTTTCTGAGCCTCACTTTCCAGTTGCAAGATTCTACCTTTTAAACTGTTATTTTCTTGCCAGATCTCTTCCATTTTCCTCAAAATCTCAGTTTTGAACTCTTCCATAGCTTGTGAGGAGTTTTCCTTATTTGAGGAGGGTCTAGATGCTTGTTTGTTCTCCTCCTCTGTTTGCTCGGTTGTCTGGATTTTCTCTGTGTAAAAGTTGTCGAGTGTTAAAGACTTCTTTTTCTTGTTGTTAATCTTTCTCTTCTGAACTTCCTGAGACTGGGTAGCCATTGTTAGCCCAGCAGCTTCTCAGGTTTATCCTTGCGCTCAGTGCCTGTCTGCGGTCAAGCCCCCTGGTGGATCCCCTTGCTTGATCCTCTGCTGGAGGTTTTTTTACAAGTCTCAGGGCTCTGCTTCCACAGTCGTACACCTGTCTGCCTCCACCCACGCCTCCTCGGAGCCTGAGCTCTGAGCCCACCTTAGCTCTGTTCCCGCGCTCTGCGCCCTAAGCCCGTGCTCAGATTTCACGTGCGTTCTTTGGCTTTTTGGGGTCCCAAATCTTGCTGCTCTCAGGAACAGGCCCTGGAGCTGCCAATGACTCGATGGGTGCCCCAAACTTGCTCTATTTCTTTTTAGCTGGCCTCAGTGCTACAGGTGTTGTGTGTGGAGGGGGTGGGGGTGGGGTGGTTGCTCAGCCCGCGATTTAGTGAGAGCTGTTTAACCCCTTTATAGCATGGGAATGCCTCGATTCCATGTACCTTCCACGCTGTGCCCTGTTGTGGGGTTCCTCCGTTTGTCTGGACTTGTTTTTATGTCCCCTTGAGGAGTTTTGTGTGTTTTGGTCAGGAGAGGTTAAGAGCTGCTTCTTACTCTGCCGCCATCTTAACCCGGAAGCCTATAATAGTATTCTTTCATCAACATACACCACAATTTGTTCAGCCATTCCCCAATTGATGGACATCCCCTTGATCTCCAATTCTTTGCCACCATAAAAAGAGTTGTAATAAATATTTTTGTGCAGGTAGGTCCTTCCCTGTTCTACCCTTTAAAAAAATCTCTTTGGGTTACAGACCTAGTAGTTGTATTACAGGATCAAAGCACATATGCAAGGTTTTATAGCATTTTGGGCATAGTTCCAAATTGTCTTCCCAGAATGGTTGGATCAGTTCACAACTCTACCTAACAATCCATTAGTGTCCCAGTTTTGTCATATCACCTCCAACATTTATCATTTTCCTTTTCTGTCATATCAGCCAATCTGATAGGTGTGAGGTGTTACCCCAAAGTTGTTTTAATTTGATTTTCTCTAATCAAGAATGATTTCGAACATTTTTTCATTTGAATATTGGTAGTTTTGATTTCTTCATCTGAAAACTGCTTGTTCATATCCTTTGACCATTTGCCATTTGGGGAATGCCTTTTATGCTTATAAATTTGACTTAGACCTCTATGTATTTGAGAAATGAGACCTTTATCTGAGAATTTTGCTGGGGGCAGCTAGGTGGCTTCATGGATTGAGAGCCAGGTCCAGAGATGGGAAGTCCTAGGTTCAAATTTGGCTTCAGACCCTTCCTAGCTGTGAGATTCTGGGCAAGTAACTTAGGCCCCATTGCCTAGCCCTTACTGCTCTTCTGCCTTGGAACCAATACACAGTATTGATTTCAAAAATGGAAGGCAAGGGTTTAAAAAAAAAAGAAAGAAATTTGCTATAACATTTTCCCCCCAGTTTGTTGTTTCCCTTCTAATCTTGGTTATACTGGTTTGGTTTTGTTCAAACCTTTTTTAATTTAATATCATAAAATTATTCATTTTACATCTTATAATGTTTTTATTTCTTATTTGGTCATATATCCTTCCCTTCTCTGTAGATCTGACAGGTAAACTGTTCTAGGTTCTCTTAATTTACTTATGGTATCATCCTTTTGTTTAAATCGAATATCCATTTTGACCTTATCTTGGCATAGAGTGTGAGAGATTGGTCTATATCTAATTTCTGCCATACTATACTTCAGTTTTCCCTGTTCTTGTGAAATAGTGAATTCTTGTCCCCAAAGCTGAGATCTTTGAGTTTATCAAATACTAGATTGCTAAGGTTGTTTACCTCTATCTTTTGTATATCTAATCTATTCCACTGATCCACCATTCTATTTCTTAGCCAATACCAAATGATTTAGATGATTACAGCTTTAGAGTACAATTTGAGATGTGGTATTGCTAGGCCACCTTTCTTCATGTTTTTTTTCTAATTTATTCCCTTAATATTCTTGTTTGTTGTTCCAGGTGAATTTTGTTATTATTTTTTCCAGTTGTATAAAGTAATTTTTTGGTAGTTTGATTGATATGGCACTGAATAAATAAATTAGTTTGGGTGTAATTGTCATTTTTTAAACGTTGTCTTGGCCTACCCATAAACAAGTAATATTTTTCCAGTTGCTTAGAACTGAGTGAAAAGTGTTTTGTAATTGTGTTCATACAATTCTTGTGTTTCTCTTGGTGAATAAATTCCTGCGTATTTTGTATTTTCTAGTTATTTTAGGTGGAATTTCTCTTTCTATATCTTGCTACTGGATTTTGTTGGTAATATATGGAAATGCTAATGATTTTTATTGTCAGATTTGTTGGTATATAACTGGGCAAAATAGCTCCTAATATGATTGAATATAAATAATTTGACCTTATAGAATCTCTTAAATTTTCTCTCTCTTGTTTACATTTTTCAATTCTCTTAAGTCATATATTTGGACATCAAATTTTTGATGTAGGTCTGATCTTTTCATCAGGAATGCTTAGCAATCTTGTATTTTTTAAATGACCATTCCCCCCCCCCCCCCCGGAAGAATATGCTCAGTTTTTCTGGGTAGGTTATTCTTGGATGTAAATCTATCTCCTTTGCCTTCTGGAATATCATATTCCAAGCCTTCTGATCTTTTAAAATAGAAATTGCTAAATCCTGTGTAATCTACACTATAGCTCTATGATATTTGAATTGTTTCTTTCTTGTTGCTTGCATGTTTTTTCCTTGACTTAGGAGGTTTTGAATTTGGTTATAATATTCTTGAGAGTTGTCATTTGGGGACAAAGAGATCAGTAGATTCTTTTCATTTCAATGACTTGTTTAAGAATATTAGGGCAGTTTTCTTTGATAATTTCTTGTAATACCATGTCTAGGCTTTTAAAAAAAAGAACAAATGGCTTTCAGATAGACAAATAATTCTTAAAATTGTCTCTCCTGGATCTATTTTCTAGGACAGTTATTTTTCATTGAGATCCTTCAAATTTTCAGTCCTTTGATTGTCTTTTATTGTTTCTTGATGTCTGGTGAAGTCGTTAGCTTCTAATTGCCTAATTCTAATTTTTTAAGAAATTATTTTCTCCAGTGAGGTTTTCAAGCTTTTTTTTCCATATGGACAATGAAGATTGCCTTGTGCTGGGGCTTCGGGGCCTCAGTTTAGGCTTGGGCAGGGATTCAATGTCTCACTCTACGTTTATACCAGCCAGGTACACTGCATACTGTCCTGCACTGGGTCTCGGGGTCTCACTCCAGGCTTGGGCAGGGAGGACCTCCCCTTAGGCTTTCATCAGCCAGGTACACTATGAACTGCCAAGTGCTCAAGCTTGAGACCTCTCTGCAGGCTTGTGCCAGGGCTTGAAACTTCAAAGGGTGAGTGTGGGAGTGCCCTCCTGTTAGCTTAGGCAAGGTCTTGGGGTCTCAAAGTGGGCTCAGACCCAGGTTCAGAATCTGAAGCAATAGATGTGGGATGGAGGTGTGTTGCTGTTGGCCTGTGTGGGTACTCCCTGGTGCAGCCTTACTGCAAGCTCTGTGGCCTTCTGCCAGCTTTGCTGCTAGCTTTGCTCTCCCCTCACCCCAGTGAAATACACCTTCCAAGTTGTTTTCTGCAGACAAATTGCTTCTCTCTATCCCTTTGTTGGTTCTGTGACTCCAATATTCATTTTGAAGTGTTATCCTAAGGGTGGTTGGAGCTTTCTGTGCTTATACTCTGCTATCTTGGCTCTGCCCTCTACATTAAATTGTTTTTGCCTTTAGACCATGGGGTAGGAAAAAGGGAGGTAAAATTTAGGAAGTACAGGCATACTCCATGGAGATCAATTCTAGACTAACAGAAATATATAGGTTAATTTTTTCTTAGGTACTGCCAGGACATAAAGAGGGTCAAGAGAGAGAGAGAGAGAGAGAGAGAGAGAGAGAGAGAGAGAGAG
>NW_025340324.1:0-1031 GCF_016433145.1 Gracilinanus agilis | reverse complement strand
TCCCATCTCTGGGCCTGACTCTCAATCCACTGAGCCACCCAGCTGCCCTCCTAGATTTCAGTTTAATTATACAAAGACTCACTGAGCATGTGCTCAATCTCATTGGTGGTGCAGGCATTGTTGGGTCATGGAATGAAGATTAAATGTGGAGTCTCAAGGCCTGGACGGTGAAACATCAGGACATGTTGAAGGACCTGGGGATGTTTAGTTTGGACACATGAAGACTTTGAGAGACATCACAGCTGCCTTTTATTTTATTTTTTTAAACCCTTAGTTTAACTGAAGTTAACTTGCTTAGGGTCACACAACTAGGAAGTATATGAGGCCACATTTGAACCCATATCTTTCCAACTCCAGGCCTGGTGCTCTATCCAATGTGCTATCTAGCTCCCCTAAGGCACAATAATTTTCAAGGGAGATAGTTAATTCTGTGTAATTGAAAGAGTTCCAGCCAAGGTATAGGCTCAGTTCCTGACTCACTTATACTTACAAGCTAGCCGTATGACCCTACTGGGCAATTTTCTGAACTTATTTCCTTAGAGCAATACCAGTAGTACATGTGGCACGATGGTATTGAAAGGATTAAACAAAATGATGTGGATGAAGTGCTTTACTGTTACATTACCATCACTCTTCTGGTAGCTACTATGATTGTTATTTTATCTTGTTAGTCAGTCAACAAGCATTTATTAAGCACCGACTATGTTCCAGATACTGTGTGAAGCACCAAAAAGCGAGAAAATGAAACAAAACCAAACAACCCAAAAGATCCTGCCCTTGAGGAGCTTACAGTCTAATGAAGGAGACGACATAGACACAACTCTTTACAAACAAGAGAAATACCAGATAAGCTGGAGATTTTACACACACACACACACACACACACACACACACTCACACGTGTATAAGTACACACACACACACTCAAATCTTCAACATTTGCATATTTAAATTTCATGACTTCAAGCATTCTTATGATCTTATTAAATAATCTCATTTTCACTTTGAATATTGTGGTTATACTCAGTAGA
>NW_025340323.1:0-3893 GCF_016433145.1 Gracilinanus agilis | reverse complement strand
TCCTATAGCAGACCCACAAGAAAATACAACATATATATAAGGCATGGTGGTCCCTGAACTTAAGGACCTTAGAGTTTCATAGTAAGATAAAACACAAGCACAACTACCAGTTACCATATCACATACATGCATTAGAGCTGTAAAACAAAGTAATGAGAGAGGGAAAAGCACTATGTGAGTTAAAGGGGTCAGGGAGGATTTCCTAACAATCCAACTATCCAAGAATGAGGAAGGGTTGCTTAGTGAGGTGGTGGGTAAGTTAGCAGTCCCTGGAAGTGTTAAAGCAGAGGCTGGATGCCCAAATGGGAAGGGATAAAAGAATCTGTGTGCAGTAGGGCACCAGTTAAAAAGATCTGTGACCCTTTCCTGAGGTTCACACTTGCAGACAATGGCTCCACTAGAACTTTCAAAAATGCTTTATTGTTGTCATGTTAAAGTATTCTTGCAAAAGATCAGCATAGTTCAAAGCAGCCACACACTCGTGATGAAGAATGCATCCAGTGACATCCAGAGGCCGAGCAGGGCCAGGAGGATTCCTCCTGGCTTCTCTCAGGCATCGGGGACTCCTTTCTTGGGCCGTATTTTGTCATTGATCCAATCCACATAGTTCGTCACTCGTGTATAAACGCCAGGCTTGTTGAACTTGCCGCAGCCATCGCCCCAGCTGATGATGCCATAAAGGTAAGAAACCCCGTTCTTTTCACAGGCAAGGGGCCCACCTGAGTCACCCTGTGTGGGTTAGAGACCGAGAGTGAACCATCTTCATTTCAGGGGATGGTGACTGTCCCTACAGAAGGTTGGGGGAAGTGGGAGGATAAGCATAACTCCAGCTTCTAGTCCTTTCTCCGCCACTAATGATGCCAGTTGCCAAACTCATTCTTTCTGAGATTTACTCAACTCCCAACCAAGGTAAAAGTAAATAAATCGAGGTCCCGGTTCCTAGGAAGAATGAATCCTCTGAAATGGTTTCATGTATTCAAATTTATGTTATTCAAATTTGTAATTATGTAAAATACAGTCATCGTTTCCAGTTCAGTGGGGAAAAAAAACAGTGCAGATTTTTAAAATGTCACTTCTGTAGGGGATTCATTATTTGCACTAATTGGAACCTAACGGCACCGCATCATTCAAAACACATACATGAACACATATATAAACACACAGACGCATACATATATGCTCATCCATAATACCTTCCCCTTCATTACAAGATACAAGCATCAGTCTAATAAACTCATTTCCCCTGATTTCATAGATTCCTCTTCTCAGGGAAATTTTTACATAAAATTCATTTGCATTTTAAAAGATGAATCTATTTAACCCAAAGGAATAAAGCTCTAATGATGGATGTTTTTTAAACTCTTACCTTCTGTTTTAGTACCAATTCTAAGACAGAAATACTGCCAAGGCTGGGCAAGTGGAGTCAAGCGACTTGCCCAGAGTCACCCAGCTAGGAAGTGGGTGAAGCCAGATTTGAGCCCACATTCTCCTGCCTGGCTGTCTCTCTGTCACTTCTCTGTCTGGCTGTCTATCCACTGAGCTACCTGGCTGCCCCTAATGATGGAACTGCAATGACCAGTCAGTGAAATACACAATTCTTTCCCTTCAACCTAAAGAAAAATGTCTTAGTAAGTAAAACTGTTCAATAGTAACATAGTAATCGCTCGTATTTGCTTAGAACCTTATTATTCAAAAAGTGCTTAAACCACAATAACTTTAGGAGGAAGGGAAGGAATATTATCTTTATTTTGCAGGCGATAAAAATAAGAATAAGAGTCATTTGCCCCACGGCGACAAAGCTGGTGAACAGAAGAGTCTGGACTTGAATTCAGGTTCACTGAATGAAAATTCTTTTTTTGTTTCCTACTACATAATACTGCCTCATGCTACACATTGAAAACAGAATGGCTTGCCTCCTGAGGTAGTGAGTGGCTCGCTCTTGGAGGGGTTTAAGCAAAGGCTGAACCACTTCAGGATGTTTCAGAGACTCGTGCTTGGGGTAGAGATTCTGCCGGATGACCTCCAAGGTCCCTCGGAGCCCACAGATTCTATTATATTGGCCTTCAAATCAGATGTACTTGTAATAAGAGATATTTAATCTGCTAAGTATACAGTCTGTGAAAACTTTGCTGTTCTGTTTCAATTATGTTTCATATTCATGAAGCAAGAAACCGTGAAAATATTGTTATTCTTTAATAGCCAAATAAAACCCTGATTTCTATTATGCTAAACTCTGACCAGAAATATTGACTTTGCCCAGTGTCTTGGAACCAAAATTAATACGAGACAGCAATCCTTAGAGAAATAGGAGGGGATAATATGAAGAGTCCAAGCACGAGAGTTGGGAGATCTGTTTTCTGGTCTCTGCTCTCACACTAATTGGACGTGTGACCTTGGGTAATTCTCTGTACCTTTCTAAGCCTCAACTGTAAAATGAGAGAACTGGAGGAAATACCCATTTATTAAGTATCTGGTATGTGCCAGATTGGGGCAACGAGATGGTGCATTGAATAGTGTCAAGAAGACTCATCTTCCTGTGTTCAAATCTGGCCTCAGACACTTAGTGGCTGTGTGACCTTGGAGAAGTCATTTTAACCTGATTTCCTCAGTTTCCCCATCTGTCAAATGAGCTGGAGAAGGAAATAGCAAACTACTTCAGTATTTTTGCCAAGAAAATCCCAAATTGGATCATAGAAATTAAAATGAGTACTTTGTGAATGTTATTTCATTTGATCTTCACAACAACCCCATGGGGTAATCCCCCCTTTACAGATGAGGAAACTGGAGCAGACAGAAGTGAAGTAACTTGCCCAAGGTTACATCACTAGTGAGTGTCTGAGGCTGGATTTGAACTCAAGTCTTCCTGACTCCAGACCTGGACTTCTCTCCATTGCGTCACTTCGCCACCGAGTTGGGTTACATGACCTCGGAGGTCCCATTCAGCTCTGACATTGTAAGATATGAAGCGTCCTCAGCGGACAACCCTTCACCCCCAGGGAAAGGCAGGAAGAAAGCACTATGATATCATGCAATCAGAATGGTCCTGTGATCCCAGCAGGCTCTAAGGATGGAGAGGGCCCAGAATTCTAGAACACTTAGTAAACACGGACATTCACTGTTTGGAGCTTAATGGGCCAGATCTGAAACAGGTGCTCCTGGGGGCGGAGGGGGAGGGATGCATTACCCAACTGCTCTTTGGAGTCACAAGAAGGGGCTTTAGGTTAATTTCCTGCTTAATGGAGCTGGGAAGGCTTAAATGGAGCCTCAAAACCTCGCTTTATTACACATTATGGTCCATAATTGAATCGAGTCTCCTTTCCTTGGAACTCAACTCCCTGGAGGCTAATGACAACAGATTAAAATTTGGATAAATATCTTTGAATAGAGACACTTGTAGGGATATGGAAAGAACTATGGTCTAGAAGATCAGAAGCAAAATTCTGAATTTCAGCCCTGCCACTTCACTGTATGAACCATGGGTCTGTTTCCTCAGCTGAAACTTGGACTAGATGGTCTCTGATCTGCTTTCTGTATATTTTAGGAACCTTCCAGCTCCAACAATCTGTTTTAGATTCTAAGGGCCTTCTGAGTATAATATTCAGTGCTCTAACATCCCTTACATTAGTCCAGGTTTATCTTCTCTAGACAAAGACAGTTGGCCTGCTAGGTTTCTCTTCCTGGATATCTCATAGGGTCCAAATTCAATGGGTCCAAAATGGAATTCATTATCATTATCTTTCCAACTAAACTTATTTCTTCTCCAAATCCCACTATTTTCATTAAGCATAAAGGACACCTCCATTCTCCCCAGGAAGCCAGGTTCATAATCTCATAATCTTGGAACCTTCCTTGATTTCTCTCTCTCTCTCTCTCTCTCTCTCTCTCTCTCTCTC
>NW_025340322.1:0-1243 GCF_016433145.1 Gracilinanus agilis | reverse complement strand
TATATATATATAATTTTCCAGATTTATCAGTCTATCAGTCCTGTTAATCAACCAATAAATATTAAGTACCAGGTACCAGACACTGTGCTATGTGCTAGAGCTACAAAAAGAGGTAAGACCTCAAGAAGCTTACAATTTAAAGTGGGATCTAACAAGCAAATAAACATATACAAATAAGCTTTATACAGGAAAAATAGGAAATAATTAACAGAGAGACAGCACTAGAATTAAGAAGGTTAGAAAAGGCTGCCTGTACAAAACAGGATTTTAGCTGAGACTTAAAAGGCCAGGAGACAGAGGCAAAAAAGGGAGAATACTCCAAGCATAAGGGACAACCAGAGGAAATGTCCAGTTGAGAAATGTTTTTGTTCATGGAATAGCAAGGAGGCTGGTCAGAAAAGGAAATAAGATTACTCTGAAATGACCGATTGTTGATATTTTTCTCTTTATACAAGTCCCTCTTTTCCTCCTCAATATAACTGGAAAATAAGCCTTTGGAATTACATTCTTGAGTGCTTTCCAAATCCATCTTGGCCTGACTACCCCTACAAATTATCAGCAATAAAAACTGCCCTACCTATCCTTATTCTTAACCTGTTGAAATCTACTCTGCTACAACCTAAAGTACATGTCAGACTATACCCAAATTCTCTTTTCTTCTCCAATATAATATAGCATAGTAACTTTCTCCCAAGGTTCCCATCATTACCACACCATCATTCAGTTCTTTGGTGATAATTAGTCCAGAATAGGATTTCCACTTACTGGTTCCTCTATTTTTAAGGTCCTCAAAGCCTTGCCGTCTGACTCATTTTCCATGCCAGAGCCTGAGCATTAGCTGGCCTTTTAAATTACCATGAACTCTGACCCTTTTTATGTATTATCTCCCTTAAGTAGAGTGTGATCTCCTTGAGAGCGAAAGACCTGTATTCATATCTCCAGAACTTAGCTAAGTGTTGGCACATGGTGAATGCTTAATAAATGTTCCTCTATTCCAATATATCATTTAAGTAAGTCAAAAACATATTAGCTAGGGGGCAGCTGGGTAGCTCAGTGGATTGAGAGCCAGGCCTAGAGACGGGAGGTCCTAGGTTCAAATCTGGCTTCAGACACTTCCCAGCTGTGTGACCCTGGGCAAGTCACTTGACCCCCATTGCCTACCCTTACCACTCTTCCACCTATAAGTCAATACACAGAAGTTAAGGGTTTAAAATACCAAAAAAAAAAAAAAAAAAAAAAAAAA
>NW_025340321.1:0-1601 GCF_016433145.1 Gracilinanus agilis | reverse complement strand
ATGTTGATAAACTAATTCTAATTTATTTTGCCATTGTTTGATATTTCTCCAGCTAATACAAGAACTGTGTCCTTGTCTTTCCTCCCATCCCAATAAGGACTCCTGCCTTGAAAGAAAGTATGGTACAGGAGAGGGTAGTATCAAGGATATGCTAGAAAATATTTAATAACCAGTTCATTGGGGGAGGGGGTGCGGGTGAATGTATGCATGACATACTTTTAAATTTAACCTACATTGGGGGCAGCTGAGTAGCTCAGTGGATTGAGAGCCAGGCCTAGAGACAGGAGGTCCTAGGTTCAAATCCGGCCTCAGACACTTCCCAGCTGTGTGACCCTGGGCAAGTCACTTGACCCCCATTGCCTACCCTTACCACTCTTCCACCTATAAGTCAATACACAGAAGTTAAGAGTTTAAAATAAAAATAAAAAAAACCAACACACTAAATTTAACCTACATTATTAACATTTTCTCTTTATAAGTCTAGCCTTGATTTCACATAGCATTTACCATTTCCAAGGTGTAAACATTCCCACTAAAAATTTAACAATCAACTCTCCAGTGCTAACACTTTCGTTGAATGCAGGAAAACCTGGACTCAAACCTTATTTTAGAGGTTTATCTGCTGCTATGTGACCTTGGGCATGTGGCTCAGTTTCCTTATCTGTGAAATTAAGGAACTGGACTTAACAGCCTCCGAGTTCCCTTCCAGCTCTGAGCATTTCCCCTCATTTCTGTAATATTCGCGAGGTCCAGGGGCTCCTCTCCCTTTCTTGTTCCCTTCCTAAGAACAGAGTAAAGTAGGGAGTGTACTTTTGTAATTGAGAATCCTGGATTTTCTAAATAACCACCAAACCTGCACTCTCGCACACTGGAGAGCCTGGATGATGGTGCCACGTAGGAGACAAGAGGAGGGAGGCCTGTGGGATGACTATGAAAGGTGAACTGAACCAAGCAGGGTCACTTCTATATAAAACTAATGGTGCTGAGTGAGGTTTCTTAGGCAGGGGAGTGACAGATTAAATCCTGTGTCTTAAGAAGATTTGGGAAGCTCTGTGACCAAGCGTCTTAGGAAAAGAAGAAGAGATGCAAAGAGACCAAGGAAGAGGCTATTATTGGGGTGGCTGGGTAGCTCAGTGGATTGAGAGCCAGGCCTAGAGACAGGAGGTCCTAAGTTCAAATCCAGCCTCAGACACTTCCCAGCTGTGTGACCCTGGGCAAGTCACTTGACCCCCATTGCCCACCCTTACCACTCTTCCACCAAGGAGCCAATACACAGAAGTTAAGTGTTAAAAATTTTAAAAAAAAGGATTAATATGGAAAAATGTTTTACATATATGATTGCCTATATAAAAAAATATATGAGATTGCTTACTATGGGGAGATTCGAGACTCAAAAATTATTTTAAATATATTTTAACACTAATTAGGGGAAAAAATTAATTTTTTTTAAAGAATAAGAATTATTTTTTTATATGTATAGTCCCCTCTGAAAGCTAAGGATAGCACATGGCGTAGAGTAGAATTAATGTTATACAATTCACCATTCTGCAATGTCAGTAACCCATCAGGTTATACACACAGCTCATTAACTACATGTACCC
>NW_025340320.1:0-1388 GCF_016433145.1 Gracilinanus agilis | reverse complement strand
CCCACATTTTCCCATTAGGTGAAATAAATTTTGTTTTGGTAAATTTTATAACATTCCTAGAAAATCATTGGAAATTAATAGATTATGAGTCAGAAAAAAAAGAATTGAGGATCACAGTTGGAATCTCTAGTTAGCAGATGGGTAGGAGATATTAGACAGAGTACTAGCCTTGGACTCCAAAGATCCTCAATTATGATCATTGATCTTGGACAAGTTTCTATACCCATTCCCATCTGAACCAGTTTCCTTGTCCTTAAGGTGGTACAGTAGATAGAGCATTAGGACTGGAATCTAGAAGATTCATCTTCATTAGTATAAATGCAACCTCAGACACTTACTAGTTACCCTGGGTGAGTCACTTCACTCTATTTGCCTCTGTTTCCTCATTTGTCAAATGAGCTGGAGAAGGAAATGGCAAACCTCTCCAGTATTTTTGGCAAGAAAACTCCAAATGGATTCACCAAGAGTCAGACATGATCAAAATGACTGAACAACAACAAAAAATGAGACTAACATATTAGGTATCTCTCAAAGGTTTCTTATACAAAAGCATTCCCTCCTATACCCGGCCTTTCTTGATCGCCATTCCCACGCCTTCTCCCCATTAAGATCCTCTCTAACCCCAAATCAAATTACTTTTTACCACTTTTGAAGATATTTAGTATTTATTTGTTGTGAATGGATAACCTCCAAGTAGAATGTAAGCTCCCTAAGGAAAGGGGTTGTTTAGTTTTTTTCTTTGTGTCCCCAATACATACTATATGTCTGGTGCCCAAGAAATATTTTTTTTGAGTTGGATTGAATTGAATTGAAATGAAATGATAAGAGCCTTAAAACTTAGATAAGAGTTGCTCCTTTTCTAGTCCGTAAGATCCTTTCTTACACCAACACTTAATCATTCTAAGAAGCTACTTAAAGTGTTATACTTGATGAATATGAGGTTTATTCATCTTGCTAGTGAGTCCTTAGGGGAAGCTGGCTGCCTTTCTGTTGTCTGCAAAGCTAGTCATAAGCTGTCTTCAATCATTCCCAGTAGTGATCAGTGTATTTAGCTCCTGCCTCCCATTCCATCAGAATGGAAACTCCTTGAGAATAGGGATTGTCTTTCTTTTTGTTTGTATTTGCATCTCTAGCACTTAGCACAATGCCTGGCAGAAAGGAAAGACTTAATAAGTACCCATTTCTTTCCTTTTTCCCCTTCTAGTGGCAAAAGGTTCTATAGGTATCATTGATTGAACAAAAGTTGGTGAAAGTGACTTAGTTGAAACTCCCATCACAAATCAGGGAATAAAAGAAATACAAGTCTCCCTAACTGGGGAATAGTGATTCTCTCTCTCTCTGTCTCTCTCTCTCTCTCTCTCTCTCTCTCTCTCTCTCTCTCTCTCTCT
>NW_025340319.1:0-1720 GCF_016433145.1 Gracilinanus agilis | reverse complement strand
CCCAGGCCTGGCTCTGATCCTCCCTCGGGGGAAATGGAGGCAGGAGAAAGCGCTAACGACTTGGGGAACGCGGAAGACTCCCTGGAAGAGGTGGCTTTTGACAGGGAATTGTGAGAAGTGGTCACGGCGGTGGTGGCAGATGGGGAGCAAAGCGGTCAGTGGAGGGAAAGGGAAAGGTCAGGGGGGGCAGGTCATGGAGGCCTTCGATGTCCAGCCGAGGAGTTCGGGTCTTATCCCTCTCAGGAGCGCGGAAGCACCCTCAGCAGCTTGATGGGAGGAGAAACAGTCGAGAGGGGGAGGGGCTGAGAGCCAGTTACTGTCCCAGCAGGGGGAAGAGTCACGGGACCCCGGACTGAGCGAAGAGTGGCCCAACAGGACCCCGTAATTATGGATGGGGTGTAGAGGGCGGATGCGGGGAGACAGAGAGATGGGGGCTGGGAAGATGGCGATGCCCTCGACAGAAACAGACCTGGGCTCTCCACTGGGCTCTCCGCTGAAGCACCTTTTCCTTAGAGTGTCCAGTTTCTAGTCCACCCTCAGTGCAGACACTCCTTCTGCTCCTGGGTTCTGGGATCTCCAGGACCCTGACGGGAAATCCCCATTTCCTAGTCCTTTCAATGTTTATTAGGCTCTCCAACCTCCCACCCCCAGACATCTCCCCCTCAGGCTCTGGGCTGAGGCTGCTCTCTCCACTAGGCCGCCCGGCCACTCCAATGCTTGGTTCTGAACTGGCTGGCTGGCTTATCCCCTGCCCTCCTGGGCCAATCCCAAGATTCCTCCTGGGTGGTATCTCCTGGCATCCAGAGACTTCAAGCCTGCTGCTGCCCCAGGGATTCATCAGGCAGGTCACACTTAGTTTAATGTCTCTGATGAACTGACTATAGACTAGAGGGTTTCCCACCTACTAAGGTATGGAGCCCCACTTCTTGGCATTGTTCAAGTTTGGGCCTCCAGGCTTCATCTGGAAGAGGATGGCCTCGAAGGACCCTTCTAGCTCAAGATCTAGGATCCTATGAATTTATTGTTTTTTAAACCCTTATCTTCCGTCTTAGAATCCATACTGTGTATTGGTTCTAAGGCAGAAGAGTGGTAAGGGCTAGGCAATGAGGGTTAAGTGACTTGCCCAGGGTCATACAGCTGTCTCTGAGGCCAGATTTGAACCCAGGATCTCCCATTTCTAGGCCTGGCTCTCAATCCACTGAGCCACCCAGCTGCCCCCTAAATTTGAGAGGGAAAAAAAAAGTCTTTTCCAAGAGATTCAAGAAGTGGTGGGACGGTGGCTCCGGAAATTCAGGAAGTTCCATTCCAGAAAGACATTTGAAACTTGAGCAAGATTGTCCAGGATTCTGTATTTGGTCAATGACAAATGGCCTCTTTACTAAAGACACCGGGCACTTCAGTCCCATTTCCAGGACTTGGGCACAATGAAATCACAATGATTCCTGCTTCGCCCTTCCTTCGTGCTCTCGGTAACTGACAGATGAAGTGAATGATGGCTCTTCCTCTAAGAGAGATTCCAAATTCTAAAGGTTTGCTCTGATTCCTGTTTGACTTGAAAGGGAGCCTGTAACATTGACTAAAGCAAGGGATTGAAGTGACGAGGACCTGGGTTCAGGTGCTGCCTCAGATGCATACTGATTGTATGACCCTGGGCAAGTCATTTGACATTGCTCAGCCTCGAACTCTGAGGATCTTCTGACCCTTACTCTCTTATCTCTGA
>NW_025340318.1:0-1645 GCF_016433145.1 Gracilinanus agilis | reverse complement strand
ATTATATTCGATTTTACCACAGTATATCAGTCTCTGTGTACAATGTTCTTCTGGCTCTGCTCCTTTCGCTCTGCATCACCTCCTGGAGGTCTTTCCAGTTCACATGGAATTCCTCCAGTTTATTATTCCTTTGAGCACAATAGTATTCCTTCACCAGCATATAACACACTTTATTTAGCCATTCCCCAATTGAAGGACATACCCTCCTTTTCCAGGTTTTTGCCACCACAAAAAGCACAGCTATAAATATTTTCGTAGAAGTCTGTTTATCTATGATCTCTTTGGGGTACGAACCCAACAATGGTATGGCTGGGAAACTATAAATAAGTTAAGTGAACACAGAATAGTATACTTGTCAGATCTCTGGGAAAGGAAAGATTTTAAAACCAGGCAAGAGTTAGAGAAAATTACAAAATGTAAATTAAATGGTTTTGATTATATTAAACTAAAAAGCTTTTGTACAAACAAAAACAATGTAGTCAAAATCAGAAGGGAAACAACAAATTGGGAAAAAATCTTTATAACAAAAAAACTCTGACGGGGTCTAATTACTCAAATATACAATGAGTTAAATCAATTACATAAAAAATCAAGCCATTCCCCAATTGATAAATGGGCAAGAGACATGAATAGGCAATTTTCAGGTAAAGAAATCAAAAGTATCAATAAGCACATTAATTAGAGAAATGCAAATCAAAACAACTCTGAGGTATCACCTCACACCTAGCAGATTGGCTAAAATGAAAGAAGGGGAGAGTAATGAATGCTGGAGGGGATGTGGCAAAATTGGGACATTGATGCATTGCTGGTGGAGTTGTGAACTGATCCAACCATTCTGGCTAGCAATTTGGAACTATGCTCAAAGGGCTATAAAAAATGCCTGCCCTTTGTTCCATAGTCAT
This sequence comes from Gracilinanus agilis, assembly GCF_016433145.1. Taxonomy (NCBI): domain Eukaryota; kingdom Metazoa; phylum Chordata; class Mammalia; order Didelphimorphia; family Didelphidae; genus Gracilinanus; species Gracilinanus agilis. The sequence goes on along the minus strand of NW_025340318.1, from coordinate 743 downwards.
TTTATGGAAGAAAATACGAACAAAAAATTTTTTTAATGAAGAAAAAAGTGAAATGTAGTATGCTATGCTTTTGTCCCCATTCAGACTCCATCGTTCCTTTCTCTGGAGACAGGTGATATTTTCTGTCATAAATCCTTTGGATTTGTTTTAGATTATGGTATTGCTGAGAATAGCTAAGTCTTTCACAGTTAATCATTGTACAATCTTGTATAATATTCTTCTGGTTCTGCTTACTTCACTCTGCATATATTCAGAAAAACTTAGTAAGTTTTTCTGTTATCCTCCTGTACATATATCTTATAGCATAACAATATTCCATTTCAATCATATACCATGACATTTTCAGCCTTTCCCCTATTGATGTGCATCCCTGCATTTTCCAATTCCATGCCTCACCAAAAGAGCAGCCATAAATATTTTTGTAAATATCTCCTTTCCTTTTCTTTTCTTAATTTTTATCTCTTTAGATATGACCTAGTAGTGGTATTTCATTTTAGATATGTGCTACTTATCATTTGAAAGACAGCTCCTCATTTATTACTGTGTTCTCTAGTGTTTTCTTTCTTTTTTTATTAGACATTTATTAATATTCGTTTTTAATCTGTTTACATACCTTATGCTCCTACTTTCCCCTTCACCCCCCACTATCCCCCCACCCATGGCCAACGCACATTTCCACTGATTGTAACAAGGGTCCTTGTTCAGGGTCTATTTCCCATTCATGTCCGCCTCAGTCCATGCAT
>NW_025340317.1:0-3908 GCF_016433145.1 Gracilinanus agilis | reverse complement strand
TATATATATATATATATATATATATATAATATATATCCTAAAACATATACTGAAATAAAATTATTAGGCAACATAGTAATAGGATAAAATGTGTTACACTTGAAAATGGAGAGAATTATATGCTGTAAAGCAGTGATTCCCAAAGTGGACACTACTGCCCCCAGTGGGTGCTGCAGCAATCCAGGGAGGTGGTGATAGCCACAGGTGCATTTATCTTTCCTATTAATTGCTATTAAAATTAAAAAAAATAATTTCCAGGGGGTTAAGTAATATTTTTTTCTGGAAATGGGGCGGTAGGCCAAAAAAGTTTGGGAACCACTGCTCTAAGGATTACATACCACATGAATTAATGAAAGTGAATTCTATGGAAATAAAAATCTATTACAGCAGAGCCTCATCTTATACAACCAACACATTCGAAAATCTCTCCTGCCGGTCAAAAATCTTGCATAATAGAGAGCCCCATCACAATGATTTCGTATACAAATATACTACTCTTGAACCTTGGGGCCTCTAGCAACAACCAAATGGCATGAAAGAAACAAAGAGAAACACTAATCAGACATGGTTACAACCTGCCACAAATGAGAACTCCAGACAAAGACTGATGCAAGAGCCAATGCCTAGCATAAATCAATGTAGTGATTCAAACCATTACCTCTCAGAGTGAGAACTAGCCTGATTGGTGAAACTGCTGTAAGATTCCATGCCACTTGGGAAAATGGTATGGATTTAGTACATTATTTAAAATTTTTATTTTAAATATTTTTTTGCCTTTAGTTTTTTTGATGGCCAGTTATGTATATCTGAATTTACCGATGTTGAGTTCTCATAAAATAAGGTCCCACTGTACCTACAATTTAGGGTATGAGTCAGTAAAATGTACTTTCTTTTTTCCTTTCCTCATCCATAGCTACACTATAAAACAGGAAGGAACATTGGCTGGCCTATAAAGAAGGGGATTCTATATGTGTAAGTGAGTATCTGACAATGAACCATTTCCTTTGGTAATTATGATATAAAGAAGATAGATATTTACTATTCTGGATTCACAATTGGTCAGTCTCTAGTCTTTAGGGAGGGGAAGAGAGATGTCTTAATAAATCTACTTTTGTCCTCTGGCAATCTCATATAAAGGGTATTTTGTAATATTTTAGTAAACAAAAGGCAAAATAGGGGGTAAATAATATGGATGATAACCAGTCCTTATGGAGCAGAATGACTATATTGTTTTTAAGTAGAAGTGAATTTGAAAGTCACTAAAATTTATGAAAACATTCTAAAAATTCCCTATCATTCTCTGAATTTGTTATCCTTTTAAATCATCCTCTCTTGTTATTTCCTTTACTAATATTTTCCCATATTGTGACAACTAGGCAAAGCAATTTGTAATGCCTGTTGACTATCATCTTTGCTTTGGTTCCTAAACTTTATTCGTTCTTTGATCTCTGATTGGGCTCAAGGAGATTTTTAGTTGTGTATTCCAGGGATTTGTGCCTGGACCTGTGGTTGGCTACCATTTTTGCCATTTACTTGAATAATGACAACTAAAAGAGCTAATAAAATTTCAGGTTGAATTAAGTATGAGAGGCATAGTGTCCTGTACTAGGGAGATGGTAATCCTGCTCTTTTCTATTTAAGCAGACCACAGCTGGAGAATTATTTTCACATCTAGGTACCACATTTTAGGGATTATATTGAAAATTACATTGAAAACAAAAAGTGTATGGAGCCACCAAAAGGATGAAAGGCCTTAAATAGTGCTGGCTAAAGCAACTGGGGATGTTTAGTATGATTTGATGTGCTATGTTTAAGATGGTTCAGATATTTTTGTTTTTCCGGAGGGCAGAACTAGGCTCAGAATGAACATAATTTGCAAAGAGGCGAATTTACAACATAGTGAATGCATCTGTCTCCTACTAAGAATACATGTTTATATATATATATATATCGGTGGAAGGTAGACATTAGAGAGCTCCTCCCAGATTATTCATTTAAGGAAGGGGCTCAGGTTGTCTATCTCATAATTTCCCATCTGGCTTCAGGATTTCATCATGCCCTCCCAGGCAAGCACCCTCCTTCTGGCTTCTTTTCCTTTTTTTCCCATCCTTTTCAGCTTCCTTTTCTGTCTTGTTCCCCTGTGCCACAACCCCTCCCCCTACTAGAGCTCCTTGAGGGAAGGGACAATCTTTTATCCTTCTTTACCTTCTGAGCAAGGTACATGGCACATAACAAGCATTGAATAAGTGGTTATTGACTAAAAGATTTTTATATTATAATTAAAGACTGAATAAAAGTTACTTTCTAAAGAAAAGAAGGACAAGCAGCATATTAAAATGAAGAATGTTCAGAGCCACCAAAAATTCGAAGGAGCTTAAATAATTGTTATTAACTCTGCTGTGAAAGATAATCATTTTGGTTCAAATATTGATTAAGTTATACACACATGAAAATATTGACAATCTGAATTCATGTTATAAAATAAATTAATGTTTATCAGCAGCTACTTAGAATAATTATAACAAAGAACTCTTTAAGACAATTATATTACTAATATCTGTCACCATGATGCCAGGAGATAGAAAAGTAGACCTGGGTTTAAGTCTCATCTACCACATACTAGAAATGTGCCCCCTTGGTCACTTCCTTCTCAGAGACCCAAGCAACTGTATCTGTACTTTTTAGAGCATGTGCATCCTATACTCAATAGAAGTAATTCCTCACCTAAAGCTCCTTACATGGACAAAATCACAGGTTTGCCTTGACTCAGACCAGTCTCTTGAGAGGTTGTTTGACATTAGAACAACACAAAACACTCACAGGTCATTCAAAAGTTAATAAAAGATTTGCTGAGCCATTGCAGAAGGATACTTCTTAAGGAGAGGCACTGAGGACACCATGAACTGGTTCAGTGGAAAAGACTCTTGCTTGTTTGGGTTAGCCATCTGGTCAAGTCTCAAAAGCCCTCGGAGTTCATCATGGTTGCTTTGTTCTCAGCTGACAAGGAACTGATATGAGCCTTAAGTCTCTTGGGCCAAATGAATTTCTTTTTTTTTTTTTTAAACATTTATTAATAATCATTTTTAACATGGTTACATGATTCATGCTCCTACTTTCCCCTTCACCCCCCGCACTCCTCCCACCCATGGCCGACGCACATTTCCACTGGTTTTGTCATGTGTCCTTGATCAAGACCTATTTCCAAATTGTTGATAGTAGCATTGGTGTAGTAATTTCGAGTCCACATCCCCAATCATGTCAACCCCGACCCACATGTTCAAGCAGTTGCTTTTCTTATATGTTTCCTCTCCTGCAGCCCTTCCTCTGAATGTGGGTAGCTTTCTTTACCATAAATCCCTCAGAGCTGTCCTGGGTCATTGCATTGTTGCTGGTACAGAAGCCCATTACATTCAATTTTACCACAGTGTATCAGTCTCTGTGTACAATGTTCTTCTGGCTCTGCTCCTTTCACTCTGCATCAGTTCCTGGAGATCTCTCCAGTTCGCCTGGAACTTCTCCAGTTTGTTATTCCTTTTAGCACAATAGTATTCCATCACCCACATATACCACAGTTTGTTCAGCCATTCCCCAATTGAAGGACATACCCTCCTTTTCCAGTTTGTTGCCACCACAAAAAGCGCAGCTATAAATATTTTCGTACAAGTCTGTTTATCTATGATCTCTTTGGGGTACAAACCCAGCAATGGTATGGCTGGATCAAAGGGCAGGCATTCTTTTATAGCCCTTTGAGCATGATTCCAAATTGCCAGCCAGAATGGCTGGATCAGTTCACAACTCCACCAGCAATGCATTAATGTCCCAATTTTGCCACATCCCCTCCAACATTCATTACTCTCCCCTTCTTTCATTTTAGCCACTCTGCTAGGTGTGAGGTGATACCTCAGAGT
>NW_025340316.1:0-4475 GCF_016433145.1 Gracilinanus agilis | reverse complement strand
ATAATTAGATCTCACTGAGGCCCTTAAAAAGGCAAATTTAAAAATTATAAGTTTTCTTTCTTTCCCCTCTGTTTCTTATTTACCTTTTCATGTTTCTCTCGATTTTTGTGGCTGGATATCAAACTTTCCATTTAGCCCTGGTCTTTTCTGTGCAAATACCTGGAATTCTTCAATTTTGTTGAATGCCTATACTTTCACCTGGAAATATATAGTAAATTTTGATGGGTAGTTGATCCGTGGTTGCAGGCCCAGCTCTCTTGCCTTTCTGAATATTGTATTCCAAGCCTTACGGTCTTTTAGCGTGGAGGCTGCCAAATCCTGTGTGATCCTGCTTGGTGTTCCTTGATATTTGAATTGTCTCTTTCTGGCTTCCTGTATGATTTTTTCCTTTGCTTGAAAGCTCTTGAATTTGGCAATTATATTTCTGGCCGTTTTCTTCTCTGAATCAAATGTGGTGGGTGTTCTATGAATCCTTTTGATGTCTATATTGCCCTCTTGTTGTAGGACTTCAGGGCAATTTTGCTGAATAATTTCTTTTAGTATGGAGTCCAGGTTTCTATTAATTTTTGGTTTTTCTGGAAGACCAATTATTCTCAAATTGTCTCTTCTAGACTGGTTTTCTTGGTCTGTCACTCTCTCATTGAGATATTTCATATTTCCTTCTATTTTTTCAGTCTTTTGACTTTGTTTTATTTGTTCTTGTTGTCTTGAGAGATCATTAGCTTCTAATTGCTCAATTCTAGCCTTTAGGGACTGGTTTTTGGCTCTAAACTTTTCATTTTCAGCTATGATCTTTTGGTTTTCTTTTTCAATCTGGTTAACTTTTCTTATCAGTTCATTTGATTTCTGAGCCTCACTTTCCAATTGCAAGATTCTATCTTTTAAAGTGTTGTTTTCTTGCCAGATCTCTTCCATCTTCCTTAGAATCTCAGTTTTGAACTCTTCCATAGCTTGTGAGGAGTTTTCCTTATTTGAGGAGAGTCCGGATGCTCGTTTGTTGTCCTCCTCTGTTTGCTCGGTTGTCTGGATTTTCTCTGTGTAAAAGTTGTTAAAGAGTGTTAAAGACTTCTTTTTCTTGTTGTTAATCTTTCTCTTCTGAACTTCCTGAGTCTGGGTAGTCATCATTAGCCCAGCAGCTTCTCAGCTTTATCCTCGTGCTCGGGGTCTGTCCGCCAATCTTTTGGCTCCTGAGGTTTGAGTTCTGGATTTTTCAAAGGTCAAGCCCCCTGGTGGACCCCGTTGCTTGATCCTCTGCCGGAGGTTTCTTTACAAGTCTCAGGGCGCTGCTTCCACAGTCGTATACCAGTCTGCACTGGTTCCCCACTCAGGGTTTCAGAGCTTTAGCTTGTGGCTGTGTCTGCCTCTACCCTCGCCTCCGCCGCTCCTGCGCTCTGCTCCTGCGCTTAGATTTCGCGTGGGTTCTTTGGCTTATTGGGGTCCCAAATCTTGCTGCTCTCAGGAACAGGCCCTGGAGCTGCCAATGACTCGATGGGTGCCCCAAACTTGCTCTATTTCTTTTTAACTGGCTTCGACGCTATAGGTGGTGTGTGTGGAGGGGGTGGGGGTGGGGTGGTTGCTCAGCCCGTGATTTAGTGAGAGCTGTTTCACCCCTTTATAGCATGGAAATGCCCCGATTCCATGTACTTTCCATGCTGCACCCTGTCGTGGGGTTCCTCCATTCGTCTGGACTTGTTTTTATGTCCCCTTGAGGAGTTTTGTGTGTTTTGGTCAGGAGAGGTTAAGAGCTACTTTTTACTCTGCCGCCATCTTAACCCGGAACTCCCATGGATAGATTTAAGAGTGAAGCTGGAGAAGAAAAAGTGAGTGTTTATTTTCATTGGATTTTGGTTTCCTCTGAAAGTTTTGCCTTTTACTTTATGAATTTAAAAATACATTCTGAGAAGTGATTCTTAGGCTTCAACAGAATAGGAAAGGAGTCCATAACAGAAAAAGTAAGAACCTCTTTCTAATAGAAAGGTCTTACAAAGTCTCTGGTTATGAGTGGCATTGTGCTTTTGCCTAAAAACCTGGGGCATTTCAGTACTTCCTATTAACCAACTTGGTTTCTTTAAGTCCCAAACAAAATTCCACCTATTATTAAAAGTTTTCCCTCTATTAATTATTTCCTATTTATCCACCATATAGTTTTCTTTGTATTAATTTGTCTTCATGTTGTCATTTCCATTACATTGTAAGCTCCTCAAAGGAAGGGACTGTCTTTTGTACCTTTTTATGTCTTCATCACTTAGCAAAATTCCTCAGAAACTGCATATATTTAATAAATATTGCCTAATTGATTGAAATGAGATACATAAAGTTTCATAAAATTTGCTTTAATTATCCCCAAAGAAAAGACTAATGTGCAGTGGAATATGAAGCCTATAGAACTGATCCATCAGCAGGATCTATCTAGGACAGATAATTCAGTTGTACAATGAACTAATCCAGACTTGAATAGATAGATGTAATGGGTTACTCTTGAGGAAAATGGGAAATGATTTTAATAGCCCCAAATTTCTCTCTGAAAATCTCACTTTTTAAAATAAGAGCAATATTCATATGCTAATACCATATGAATAAATGAAATAATTTTTAATTTTATGTTTTCTATATGCAAAGGACTTCCAAAGCATTAGGACTACAGATTTTTTTTTAAAAGTCCAATGTATCTTCTTTAAAATTGTTTCTACTATATAAAATCAATTCAGATTCTGCTGTAAAGATGCTTGAGTCAAGAACTTTGGTGGCAAGAACAATATCTGTATGTAATGGACTATCAGAAAATCTGAAGATGCAAAGTTATGAATCAGCCAAGGGGTAATGGAAAAGTGTGTGTTGTATATGAAGAAGTTGCAACATATTGATAAAGAATCATATAAGAAAACCAGTATAAATTATTTCACCACATATAATTATATATCAGTATTAATTATATCATATAATGAAGAAATAGGGTGAGATGCTTCAGCAAAGAAAATGAAAAATAATTATTAAACAAAAGGACCTATGAAGGAAAGAGATTTTTTAAAGTACTTATTATATACCAAGCACTGGGTTAAAACATGGAGGATGCAGATACATAATTTTGAAAATCCCTAACCTCAAGTATCTTAAATTTTAATAAAAGACAACAATACTTTTAAAGAATTTTAATCTGGAAAAGATGTTTTAGTTAGGGAAATAAAAGGGATGATGAATTGAGCTTATAGGGGAGTTAAATGGCATGAACATTCAGCAAGTAGAAAAATTATTTATCTGACAATTGTAACCAGAGCAATTGTGCTAAGTGTGGTAGGCAAAACGTAGAGACAATGCAAATGGAAAGAAGATAGTCATTGTTTATAACTTGATGGTTCATAAAGTATGGTTTGGACAGACTGAATAATCTAATAGTATCCAGAAAATGTCTAAAAAAGATCAAAGAGAAGGCCTTAGCTTTGTTAGTAAGATCACTGATCCACTGAAATATAAAAAAATGGTATCAGGTGATAATACCCAGATAAACACATGAATGTATGCACATTTATACATATGTACACAAATATACATACATATAGTTACATCTTTATATACATACAGATAGATGTATTTCATCCTGGCAGAGATAGAAAGGGTATTATAGTTCTCTTTAAATATACACATTCTTCTTTTAGACCTTTAGAGACAATGATATTCTTCATTCAGCCTATGTTTTCATAATTATTATGTGTTACTTTCTTTCACACATTGTACTTTTCAAACACACTAACCTTTTTTCCTTTGTATATCTAGAATTTTCTATCTCAAATTTCTGTTTTGGACAAGTTATGTCTAATGCCTGCTCAAATTCACCTCTATTCCATCTTTCTGTAAGGATCATTTCAAGTGTCATTTATAGTAACATCTTAATCTTAATTATTGTCAATTGCTAGTAACCTCTTTTAAGAAATTATTTGATGCATATGTTTAACACAAAACTTGGTACATAGAAGGAGCTTAAATTTTATTGACTGATTGATGGGTGGATGGATATATACATTGTTCCTCATTTATATAAAGTTTTGGAAGGCTGGCTCTATTTTGTTTTGGTCTTCATAACTCCAGCTTCAAGTCAAAATTTTATAAATACAAGAGATATAATAAACCCTTCTTGTCATATTTCCTACTATAACTGTGATTATTTAATCTTGAGATAAATGATGAATAGATAGGTAGATGTATAGATGGATGGATGAGTATCATTACATAATTAATAAACATTTATTAAATATATACTATGTAGCAGGAACTATTCCAATAGTGGAGGGTAAAAATATAAAGAATAAAACAATATCTATTCATAAGGAGCTTATATATTATAATAGTGGAAAAAGGAGTAAGTAATCAAAAGAAAGAGGGGAAGCAAGATAGAAGATATGAAAAAATAAAGAAACACATGAAAAGATATTATATATTTATATATATATACATACATATATATATACACACACATACAT
>NW_025340315.1:0-2628 GCF_016433145.1 Gracilinanus agilis | reverse complement strand
GGCAAGGAGGAGACTAAGCTATCACTCTTTGCAGATGATATGATGGTATTCTTAAAAAATCCTAGAGAATCAACTAAGAAGCTGTTAGAAATAATCAATAACTTTAGCAAAGTTGCAGGATACAAAATAAATGCACATAAATCATCAGCATTTCTATACATTTCCAACACATTAGAGCAGCAAGAGGTAGAAAGAGAAAAGCCATTTAAAATCACCCTAGACAATATAAAATACTTGGGAATCTATCTACCCAAACAAACACAGCAATTATATGAAAACAACTACAAAACACTTTCCAAACAAATAAAACTGGATCTAAACAATTGGAAAGTCATTGATTTCTCATGGGTACGATGAGCTAACATAATAAAAATGACCATTCTACCCAAATTAATTTACCTATTTAGAGGCATACCTATCAAACTACCAAAGAACTTTTTTACTGAATTAGAAAAAACTATAACAAATTTCATTTGAAATAACAAAAGATTAAGAATATCAAGGGAAATAATGAAAAAAAATGTGAAGGAAGGGGGCCTAGCAGTACCATATATTACACTATACTATAAAGTAGCAGTCATCAAAACAATATGGTACTGGCTAAGAGATAGAGAGGAGGATCAGTGGAATAGACTTGGGGTAAATGACATCAGCAAGACAGTGTATGATAAACCTAAAGAGCCCAACTTTTGGGACATGAATCCACTATTTGACAAAAACTGCTGGGAAATTTGGAAAACAATATGGGAGAGATTAGGTCTAGATCAACATCTCACACCCTACACCAAGATAAATTTAGAATGGGTGAATGACTTGAATATAAAGAGGGAAACTATAAATAAGTCAAGTGAACACAGAATAGTATACTTGTCAGAACTCTAGGAAAGGAAAGATTTTAAAACCAAGCAAGAGTTAGAGAAAATTACAAAATGTAACTTAAATGGTTTTGATTATATTAAACTAAAAAGCTTTTGTACAAACAAAAACAATGTAGTCAAAATCAGAAGGGAAACATCAAATTGGGAAAAAATCTTTATAACAAAAAACTCTGACAGGGGTCTAATTACTCAAATATACAAGGAGCTAAATCAATTGTATAAAAAATCAAGCCATTCCGCAATTGATAAATGGTCAAGAGACATGAATAGCCAATTTTCAGGTAAAGAAATCAAAAGTATCAATAAGCACATTAGAAAGTGTTCTAAATCTCTAATAATTAGAGAAATGCAAATGAAAACAACTCTGAGGTATCACCTCACACCTAGCAGATGGGCTAAAATGAAAGAAGGGGAGAACAATGAGTGCTGGAGGAGATGTGGCAAAATTGGGACATTAATGCATTGCTGGTGGAGTTGTGAACTGATCCAACCATTCTGGCTGGTAATTTGGAACTATGCTCAAAGGGCTATAAAAGATTGTCTGCCCTTTGATCCAGCCATACCATTGTTGGGTTTGTACCCCCAAAGAGATAATAAATAGACTTGTATGAAAATATTTATAGCTGAGCTTTTTGTGGTGGCAAAAAACTGGAAAAGGAGGGTATGTCCTTCAATTGGGGAATGGCTGAACAAATTGTTGTATCTGTTGGTGATGGAATACTATTGTGCTAAAAGGAATAATAAACTGGAGGAGTTCCATGTGAACTGGAACAACCTTCAGGAAGTGATGCAGAGTGAAAGGAGCAGAGCCAGAAGAACATTGTACACAGAGACTGATATACTGTGGTAAAATCGAATGCAATGGACTTCTGTACTAGCAGCAATGCAATAACCCAGGACAATTCTGAGAGATTTTTGGTAAACAATGCTCTCCACATTCAGAGGAAGGACTGTAGGAGAGGAAACATATAAGAAAAACCACCGCTTGAATACATGGGTTGAGGTGGACATGATTGGGGTTGTAGACTCGAAACTACCACACCAATGCAATTATCAACAATTTGGAAATAGGTCTTGATCAATGACACATGTTAAAACCAGTGCAAATACACATCAGCCATGGAGGGGAGAGGGGGAAGTCGGGGGATAAAGGGGAAAGTAGGGGCATGAATCATGTAACCATGTTAAAAACGAATATTATTAAATGTTTAAAAAAATGATGCAAAGTTAAGTGATCAGAACCAGAACATTGTTCACTTTGAGAGCAAAATTGTACAATGATCAACTGTGAATAACATCTGTCCTCAGCAATTGAATGATCTAAAACAATTATGAAGGATTAGGAATGTTGTCCACTTTCATAGGAAGAACTGATGTAGTCTGAATACAAATTGAATCATATAATTTTTTAAAATTTCTTCATTTCTCTTGGTTTATTTTATCAGTATTTTCTTTTACAATACAACTAATATATGTAGAACTATGTTTTTCACAACTGCATATATATATATAACCTACATAAAATTTCTTGCTTTCTCATTGAGGATGGAGGGACAGAAGTTGGAATTGAACTTTTTTTTAAATGAATATTGTTTTTCATGTAATTGGAAAAAATAAATATTAAATAAACAAAAACTAGATTCATTAAAAATAAAATTGTCAATTGTTTCTCATTATAATATATGTTCATATATGTATATATGTTAATGTAGAATTATATATATATATATATATAGTTTGTACATAACTC
>NW_025340314.1:0-14526 GCF_016433145.1 Gracilinanus agilis | reverse complement strand
GTATAAGAGACAGCTCTCTCTCTCTCTCTCTCTTTCTCTCTCTCTCTCTCTCTCTCTCTCTCTCTCTCTCTCTCTCTCTCTTTCTCCCTTTCTTCTTTTCTTTCTCTCTCTCTCTCTCTCTTTCTCTCTTTCTTTCTTTCCCCTGAGTTAGAAAATCAAAAAGCAAATGCCAAAGGTTGGGGAGTGGGAGGGGGAATTTCCCTCTCCAACTTAGAGGTAATGACTGAGAGCAGCTGTCCAGCCTTCTCTTTCAGTTCTCTTTGCCTATTAAATGGGTGCTGCCAGGCAGATCAGCCGACCAGTTAGCCAATCAGCTATCGGCCTTCACTGCAGGCGAGCCAGGATGGAAAACCGCTTCTATTATATCTTGAGTTTGTGACCTTGGTTGTGGCAAGGAATAAATTTTCCTATCTTACCTCCAGTTAATTGGGCACGAGGTAGAGGAGACAAGAATTTATTGTTCAATCTGTGGCCTCCCTGCTAACCTACCAACACACCCGAGTCTAATTTTAGGGACAGGCAGACTGGGCTGGGAGGAACAGAGATGATCATAGACTTAAAGCTGAAAGGAAACTGTAGAGATCATCCAAGACCAGCCCCCTCATTTTGCAGATGAGGAACCTAAGGTCTCTAAAAATAATACTGGCATTTATATCACACCTTAAGGTTTCACACTATATATCACACTAGCATTTATTTCACACCCTAAGGTTTGCAAAGCACTTTATAAATATTAATTCAATTGATCCTTCCTGGGAGAGAGGTACTATTATTATCCCCATTTTACAGATGAGGAAATGAGGCACACAGAGATGAAGAGACTTGCTTAGAGTCACACAGCTAGGAAGTATCTGAGGTTGGATTTGAACTCAAGGACTTTCTAGACCCTCTAGCAGCAAAATGACTTGCCGAAGGTAATTAGTGGAGCTATGATCTGAAGGCCCAGTTTCCCTGATAACAATTCTAAGCCGGAAGAATCACAAGAAAAAAACACAGGACTGGCTGGGGTAGGATGGGGTGGGTGAACTTCAGCAACCACCTAATGCAACCTTTCCCTGAAAAGGAATCCTTCCTAAAACAAACCTGTTAGGTGATCATCCAGACTATGTTTGAAGATTTCCAAGAAGACCCAAGAAAACCCCCAAACAACCCCTGCCACTTCTGAAAAACTCTAATTACTAATCAGATTTTTTCTCTGCCCCATCTAATTTGGCCTTTTTGTAACATCCACCCATTATTCTTTGTTCCATCTTCTAGGATCACACAGAACAAATCTAATCCCTTTTCCACAGGAGAGCCCTTTGGGCACTTGAAATAATACCCCAAAATACAGGCACCCTTGGTATACAGGTACCAAAATATAGTACCCTGATATAGTTATCCCTTTTACCTCTTGACTTTCCTATCATGGTTTCAATAGAAATTAAATGGGAGGGGCAGCTGGGTAGAAACAGGAGGTCCTAGGTTCAAATCCGGCCTCAGACGCTTCCCAGCTGTGTGATCCTGGGCAAGTCACTCGACCCCCATTGCCCACCCTTACCACTCTTCCACCTAGGAGCCGATACACAGAAGTTAGGGGTTTAAAAAAAATTAAATGGGAATCTTGGGGGGAGTTTTTGCAGAAGCCACAGATGACACACAAAGTCCAGCAGATGACAAAAAAAAGTTTAGAAACTAGATCTGCATAAAATATATGTATAGTATTTACCATAGATATACATAGCTCCTTTTTTGAACAAAGTTAAAATAAGTAAAAAGTTAGTTTGCAAAAAGAATGAGAAAACATTGACCTACATATAGCCTATGACCAAATATTTAACTCGGATTTTACAATAAGGTACTGTAAGAAAAAAAGAAAAAAATTAGACAACTTTTGTATTATGAAAGGAGGGCCAAAAACTTTTATGCAGATTTTCCATATAGTGGGTGCTGCACCCCCAACTCCCAAGATATGGAAGGGATATCAGGACAATCAATTAATCAATTAGGTAGGTAGGTGGTTCAGTGGATAGAGCTCTGGGCCTAGAGTCAGGAAGATGAATTCAAATGTGGCCTCAGACACAAGTTTTGTGATAGTGACCTAGTTACTTAATCCTGTTTGCCTCAGTTTCCTCATCTATAAAATGAGCTGGAGAAATAAATGGCACTCTAGTATCTTTGCCAAAATAATTCCAAATTGGGTCATAGACAATCAGACATAACTAAAACGATTCATCCACAACAAGCACTTACTCTGTGCCACCCCACAACAAGCACTTACTCTGTGCCACCTAGGCTCTAGGTATACAAATACAAGGAAGGAAACAGGGTCACATAGCTAAAAAGGAAGGAAGGAAATCTCTGTTCTCTAGGAACTTCCTTACTAACAATAAATGATCCATATAACCGATATCAGACTATCCTACCTTGAGGAGAGGAATGGAAGGGAAGGAGAGAGAAAATCTAATTCCTAAAATGACAGAAAATGATCAAAAATTGTTTCTACATCTAACTGAAAAACAAATTTAAAAACTACAAACAATAAATGGTCATGATGAGGTGAGGTAGATAGAGAATTGAATCTGGAGTTAGGAAGGCCTGAGTTTTAATCTGACTTAAGACATTTACAAGCTGTTGTTGTCTTGGTTGTTACTTAACCTCTGTCTGCCTCAATTGACTCCTCTGTGAAATAGGGAACAGTAATAGAACTTACCTCCCAGGTGGTTGTAAGATAAAATGTTCCTAAAGTGTTTTGTAAATCTAAAAGCATTATATAAATTCTAGCTAAGTCTGACCACCAGGTGATGTAGTGGATAGAGTGCCAAGCCTGGAGGCAGGAAGCTTCAACTTGGTCACTTAATCCTGTCTGCCTCAGTTTCCTCATCCATAAAGTGAGCTGGAGAAGGAAATGGCAAAGCACTCCTGTGGGAAGCCGTTCTATGTAGTAAAACCTTTGGAGAAATAGGATCAAATTTAGGGCCTGTTATCTGGATTCCCTACGTGACCAATCCAGGCTGAGGCAGTCTTTGTGTTTGGTCCTGGTCACTTGAGCCCCAAAAAGGCTCTGGTACCAGAAGGTAGGTTAATCCAAAATCAACTTGATCCCTCCAAAAAGGTTATTAGGAGTCATTTAGAGAAACAGAGTCTGTAACAGATATTTTATCTGGATCCCATTACAAAATCATCGGCAAGTAAAACTGTGTGTATGATTTTTCTGCCCTGCATGTCAGGATGCAGACTGAATGGGTCATCTAAGATAAAAATCTGAGGCTCCTCTTCTGACTCAGTCTTTGATCCCCACCTTTTTTACAATTCTTATTGGAGAGCTTTGAAGTGGTAGACCAGCTTCTATTGAATTGATAATTTCCTCCCTTGATAATTGAAGAAGCCTTAATCTTAAACAGACGCTGATTCCATACTCAGATTAAAACCTGAGTCTTTAGTCTGTATGCAGATTTCAATTGGTGAGCATCTCCATAGGATATTTCCTCTCCCGGAATTATAACCTGCTGAATTGGGGTTTGGAATTTGACCATTTGTCTTTGCATCTGTATTCTTTAAACTTCAATGGATTATTCGTGATTTATTGCCCCTTACCAACTGTGACTTCTTTTTTGAAAGATATATAATAAACTTCCATGCCCACAAAATTTGGGACAGCATGGGCTAACCACTAGTCTAGTTGTTCTCATTTTCTTTCTCCTGCTTTAACCATCCTATGCCACCACGCCGCTCAGGACCCCAAAAAATCATATAGAGGCCTGGCCCCCTATACACTCCAGTATCTCTGCCAAGAAAATCTCAAATGGTGTCACAGAGTCAGAGATGACTGAAAAACTATTTAACAATTATTTTTATATTCTCATATAGTGCTTTTCAAAGTATATTACATACATGTCCCCACTAAATTTTTTTTAAAAACTAAACATTCTCAATTCCTTCTACCTATACTTACACAATGTAGACTCAAGGCTATTCACCAATCCTGATTACTCTCCGATATTCTCCAGCTTATGAATATCTTTCCTAAAAATGTAGTGCCCAGAGCTAAATATAAAACTCTAGATGAATCCTGACCAGGGCAGAGTGTAGCAGAACTAATAATTCCTTATTCTTGGAAGCTCAGCTTCTTTTAATTCCGCTCCAGTTCTCATTAGTCTTTTTTTGGTTTCTCTATCACATTGCTGACTCATATCAAGCCTCCATTCCACTAAAACCCTCAATCTTTTTCAGACAAGCTGTTGTCTAACCAATAATAATGATAGCTAGCATTTGTAGAGTGCTTACTATGTGCTAGAGTAGGCACTGTGCTAAGTGCTTTACAAATGATTTAACTAGGGGAAACTAGGTGGATTAATAGATGAAGAGAGCCAGGTCTGGAGTCAGGAGGATCTGGATCCAAATATGACCTTACAATTCCAAGGTGTGACCCTGGGAAAATCATTTAACCCCAGTTGCCTAGCCCTTACCACTCTTCTGTCTTAGAATCACTGATTCCAATTCTAAGACAGAAGGTAAGGGTTCTTAAAAAAAAAAAAAAATTAAACAAAATAAATGTTTTAACCGGGCTTCCTCTAGCACAGAGAAGATTGGGGCTGAATCTCTGGACCACCAAGAATAGCTTCTGAGTATTAAAATTTAAATGCAAAGTGTATGCTTGGGTTGACAAGAGTTGGAGCATCATAATGGATCAGAAGTCAAGGAGACATAGGTTCAAATTGTGCCAGTGACACTAGCTATGTGATCCTAGGCAAGTCCCATAAACTCATTGTGTTACCAGTAATAACCTAATACTTATCTACTGTCAGTGCCACAAGGTATTAGGGTAAGTATTGTAGGACAACTGACTCCTAGAGGGAGTCCATAAACTTGGAACCCTGTTCCGAGATAATCAGGACAAAATCACATTAATTTTTATTCCATTAATGTGTACCTAGTTGATTTCTGATCATTTTGGCAGAAGTTAAAATGAAGGTACCCTTTCTTTCCCTATTAGAAAAAGCTTAGTAAGTCAATTCAATAATATTTTAAAGACAATTTCCTTGCATAAAGAAACATGCTACTTTTAGGAACTTTGGGAGTATCAATTTGGAAGAAGACCATAATGTCAGGTCCTGAGAGCACAATCTCAATGATGATGTCATTTGCCAAACAAGCCAGTTAGGTATGTGGCACAGAGGGGTCCAGACCATCTAGTGGATAGAGCACTAATTTGGGTCAGAAGAACTCTGTTCAAATGGTGTGACCTTAGACAAGTCATTTAATCTTTCTTGGTCTTAATGTCCTTAACAAGGACATTAATAAGATGACTCCTCAGTTGCCTTTTGACTCTACATCTATGAGCCTACAAAACTAATTTACCTTTGGTAGCCTTAATTTGCATTTAAAAAGAGATATTTGTCTCTTCATCCAGGTAGACCTATCATTCAACAGAAGTTTACAACTATAAACAAAATATAAGGGGGCAGCTGGGTAGCTCAGTGGAGTGAGAGTCAGGCCTAGAGACAGGAGGTCCTAGGTTCAATTCTGGCCTCAGCCACTTCCCAGCTGTGTGACCCTGGGCAAGTCACTTGACCCCCATTGCCCACCCTTACCACTCTTCCACCTATGAGACAATACACCAAAGTACAAGGGTTTAAAAAATATATATATATATATATCCTTAGCCCCTTTCCTGCCACTCTAGCTAGCTCTGGTTAACATTGAAATCTTTTCCTCTTATGCACCAAATTTGAGATAATTTTTCTGAAGCAGTACTTGAAACGATGCAGACATGAGATGGAAAGCCCAAGGTACTCTGGGAAGGGACTTTTATCTCTTCTCTCCTTTTATAATTGAAATGGATGATTGGTATAATTTGAATGGAGGGTAAGAAGAAATTATTCTTAGTTAAATCATTCTACTCTTTTTACTTTTTCCTTTCTTCCAAAAAGAGGGCTTCAAGAGATCACTATAGGGAATATCCTGTCCCTGTTTTCAAGTTCAGATTTGGAAGTGATCATCAGGCCAAAATGTGCTTGTATAGATGAGTTTTGGAGGGAATAAGGGGCCTCGGCCACAGAAGTCTTCATAAATTCAAACTTAATGCTTCAAATCATTCCCCAAAGCAGGCAGGGCTGCTGGGCAGCCTGCAGGCATATCTGAGTGATATATTCCAGATGGTTTGCCTTCTCTGGATTCTGGTCCAGCTGGAGCTTTTGGGCAGCCTCCCAAAGTAGCCCCAGAGAGAGCTTAGGGCAGCCATCCAGGTTGGAGGGTCTTGGGACTTTGTATCGCCATGGCAGGCTGTGCATTGGAGAGAAGGGGTTCTACTCTTTGTATGCAGCATCTGGATGTCATTTTCTGGGCTATTATTAAAAAACATATTCTACACTGCTAAACAGATCCAGTCCGTTTTTTAAAATAAAAAAAACAACACCCTGGTGCAATTCTAACCCAAGGAGTGATATTCTACTGGATCCAAATCCATTTGGACCATTTGAATGTGGAGAAATTTGAAGATGAATTCCAAAACTCTATCAGGCTCCTAACTTAGACCTGGACTTTCCACACTGATTTACTCTGGTCCTCACAATCATTCTGGCAATGACAGGCTATAATCTGAAGGACAATCCAAATGTCTAGGCAGTACATTTTCCTTTTGTGGGATTCCCCCCCCCTTACAATATTCTAATAAAATGCCTCATCCACAGCTGATTTCTCTTGGAGCCAGCCTGTGATAAATAAACAAAATATACTAGGCTGGCATGAAGTGACTTCCTCCCAGTGGAAGGGGCTCAGACATGACACAATGAATGTGTGTGATAAGAGGTCTGAGAAAGTGTGAATATTGGGGAATGGCCAGGAGGGCCTTCCCACCCAACGGAAAACACCCAACAGAGCACAAATGAAATGTCACAGTTGGTGAATCATTCAAAGCAAGTGTTTAAGTCCCTTTAAGAAGGGACACCTGTGTCCAATCCTAACCTCACTGAGTACTTAGCCATTAGGTAAATCAGCCAGGGGGTGCTGTGGTGCAATAAGAGGCGATGTGTTCCTTGGCTCTCCCATGGTCCTTTTAGCTCTTCTTTTGTCACCATCTGCAATGTGGTTCTAAGATGGGGCTTTGTCAGGGTAGATTTCTATAGTAATTATATTCAGTCACCTTGAATCCTGCTTATCTCTTTCCCATTACTGTCACTGACACAACAGTTATATGCTTGCTTGTTTGCCTGAAGCCCTCTATCAGGGTTGGTTGGCAAATAGAAAGGACATCTTCAGAGGAAACTTCTCTAAAACCCTCATTTTTCTAGTGGGGAAACTAAAGCTAATAGAGATAAACTCATTTGGCAGAGGATAAACAGATTACAGCAGCTAGCATTTATAAAGCACTTTACACAGATCTTATTTGATTTTCCCAATGACTTTGGGAGGTAAATGCTATTACTATACCCACTTTCCAAAGGATAAAACTGAGGGAGATAGTTCCTCCCCCCACCTCTGAGTTGTCAAATATGGGACCTGCCTCCAGAATCTGGAGCACAACTCCGACGTGGGGGCCTGAATCAGATTAAAATGAAGTTGGGAAATATTTAACAAAATAAAAATACAATACAATATGCATAATACTTCCCCTCCTCAGGTCTCCTACTGACTTGCCAGGCTTTCTTTTAAGTCCTAGTGTCCCAATTTTCCCCCATCCCCTCAAACATTTATAATTTTGTTTTTTGGTCACATTAGTTAGGTGTGAGTTGTTTTGATTTGCACTTCTCTAAGCAACAGTAATTTGGAGTATTTTTTAATATAACTATAGTTTTTAATTTCTTCCTATGAGAATTGCCTGTTCATATCCTTTGACCCTTATCAAATGGGGAAGGATTTGTATTCTTATAAATTTGACTCAATTCTTTATATATTTGAGAAATAAAGTCTTTGTCAGAGACACTTGCTATAAAAAATTTCCCCCAAATTTGTTGTTTCCCTTATAATCTTGGTTGCATTGATTTTGCTTGTACAAAAACTTTTTTAACTTAATGTAATCAAAATTGTCTATCTCATTTTTCAAAATGTTCTCTGTGTCTTATTTGATCTTAAATTCTTATCTTATCCATAACTCTTGATAAATAAATTTTTCTGTGTTCCTCTAATTTGTTATGGTATTATCCTTTATTTTTAGAACTAGTATCCATTTTTACTTTATCTTGGTGTACTGTGTAAGATATTGGTCTATGCCTAGTTTCTGCCATATTGCTTTCTAGTTTTCCCTTGCAGTCTTTATCAAATGGTGAGTTTTTTCTCCCCCGAAGTTGAACATTTGGATTTATTGAATACTAGGTTACTATGGTCATTAACTACTATGTGTTGATTAACCAACCCATTCCATCAATCCACTACTCTTATTTCTTAGCCAGTACCAGATTGGTTTGATGATTACTTTATAGTATAGTTTAAGATCTGGTACTGCTAGACCTCCTTTCTTCCTTTCCCCCCATTAATTCCTTTGATATCCTTGGCTTTTTGTTCTTCCAGGTGAATTTTGTTATTTTTTTTCTAGCTCTATGAAATAATTTTTGGCTTGTTTGATTGGTATGGCATTGAATAGGTACATTAATTTAGATAGGATTGTCATTTTTCACTTTTATTATACTGGCTAGGCCTATCCATGAGCAATTAATGTTTTTCCAATTGTGTCTGACTTGGTGTGAAAATTTGTTTAGTAATCTATTCATATAGTTGCTGGTTTTGTTTTGGTAGGTATACCCCCAGATATTTTATTTTATTTTATTTATTTTTTTTGTTTGTTTTTAAACCTTTAACTTCTGTGTGTTGGCTCCTTGGTAGAAGAGTGGTCAGGGTAGGCCATGGGGTTTAAGTGACTTGCCCAGGGTCACACAGCTTGGGAAGTGTCTGAGGCCGGATTTGAACCTAGGACCTCCCGTCTCTAGGCCTGACTCTCAATCCACTGAGCTACCCAGCTGCCCCCTCCCCAGATATTTTATATTATCTAGAATTATTTTGTATAGAATTTCCTTTTCTATCCCTTGTTGTTGCACTTTGTTGGTGGTGAAAAGAAAAGCTAATGACTTATAGGGGTTTAGTTTGTATCCTACAACTTTTCTAAAGTGGTTAATTACTTCTATTAATTTTTTGGTTGATTTTCTTAGGTTTTTCTTTAAATCTTAATTAAATTTCCATTTGTTAACTTTTAAAAACACTCTTTAATCAAGGGAAAGGGGGATTAGGGCTACCTGGCCTCTTTGGCAGAGCTGCGCCTTGTGCAGAGTCTAAAGGAACACTGCTTCGCTCTGCTCCCTGATCCCTCTGGGAGTGACACCACGCTAGATGACCACTCCTAGGAACAAAGGAAATTGGGGAACTTATATACCATTTGGGAAGATCCAGGGGCTGGGAGATATGATTGACATTATACTGACAGGATACAATCCAGTTTGGGAAAGGAATCATAGCTAGAGGCTGGGGTGAAAGGGAAGGGGATGTTTACACAATGGATACTAAAGGATGGTCCCTGCCCAAGTGTGTCCTCCCGGATAAGGGTCCCTGATACAATGGGGAAGACTACCTAGGACAAAAGGGTATTTAGCATTTACCCAAGGGTCCATTATTCAGTCTGCAACTGCTAGCCTGAGATTCCCTTCAGGGTGGATTCTCATGGGAACAGGGAACAAGCACAAGCTTTTGGGGGTCTCCAACCTACAAGCTATTTCTAAAACTTGGGGTTCGTCAGATCTCACTAAGCCACAAGTTTGGGGACTCTAGATTCCATGTCGACACATCTTTTACAAGAAGCCTTTCCCATTCCCTCTTAATTCTAATACCTTTCCTCTGCCAACTACGTCTTACTTATGCTATATTTATTTTGCTTTGTATATATTTGTTTGTATATTGTCTTGCCCATTAGATTTTAAGGTATTCCTAGGCAGTGCAGTCTTTTGCCTCTATTTGTATCCCCCAACACTTTGCAAAGAATTTGGCACATAGTAGGTGCTTAACAAATGTTTATTGAAAAGGGAGAACAGGGCTGATTAGGCCTCCACTCAGAGCTGCACACCACATGCCCTATGCCGAGTCCCAGGATTGAACACTGCTTGCCCTTGGAGTGCCACCAAGCTAGATGACAACTCCAAGGAAGAAAAGAAATTGGGGAATTTATATACCATTTGGGAAGATCCAGGGGCTGGGAAAGATGATTGACATTATCATACTGACTGGATACAATCAAGCCTGGGAAAGGAATCATAGCCAGAGGCTAGGGCATAAGGGAAGGGCTTCTTACAATGGATACTAAAGGATGGTCCCTGCCCAGGTGTGTCTTCCAGGGAAAGGGTCTCTGATACAAGGGGGAAGACTACCTAAGACAAAAGAATATTTAGCATTTACCCAGGGATCCATTGTTCAGTCTGCAGCTGCTAGTCTGAGATTCCCTTCAGGGTGGATTCTCATGGGACCGGGGAACCAGCACAAGCTTTGGGGGTCTCCAACCTAAAACTTGGGGTTCATCAGATCTCACTAGGCCACAAGTTTGGGGTCTCTAGAGTCCACGTCGACAGATTATTAATTTGATGTTTTCTAACGTGTCAATACTCGGTTGGAAGGGATAGGGTTTTTTTTGAGTTTGGCCTCTATTTGTTTAAGTGATTCAGGGTCACACAACTAGTAGTTAAATGAGGCTGAATTTTTACTCAGTTCTTCCTGACTTCAAGGCAGTCCACCCCTTAACTGTTTCTGAGTGGCAAAGTTAGGATTAAAGATCTGGAAGAGACATTAGAATACTAGAACACAGAATTGGGAAGGAGAGAGAATAAGAGAGTTGGTAGGGGCCTTAAAGTCATCTAGTCAAGTCCCCTTATCTTACAAATGAGGGAATTGAAGGCCAAAGAGATGATGCCCTATATCATTCTACCTATGAATAGCAGAATCACTATTTGAAACCAAATTCTCAGTTCCTTCTATTATACTATAGTCGGTTTGGACTAAACCCCTGTAGGAAAGGGAGAGACCTACATTGATAATAACAATAATAGCTACAATCATATAGCACTTACGCTATACTAAGCACAGCGTTAATCTCTTTACAATTATTATCTCATTTGATCCTCACAACAACCCTGGAAGGTAGGTGTTATTTCTATCCCCATTTTAAAGATGAGGAAATTTGAGGCAAAAAGAGATTATAGGATTTGCCTAGAGTCACACAGTTAGTAAGGATCTAGAGGCAGGATTTGAACCAATGTATTTCTGACTCTATGGCCAACTCGCTACCTGCTATGCCACCTGGCTGCCCATATTAGGTATTATAGATGAAGAGAGAGGAAAAGGAGGCACTATCCCCACTCTTGTATAATCCAAGTCTGATGATATGATCCTCAGTTATGGATGGAGCATATGAGTGCAATGTGGTCCATTCCAAACCAGAAGTTTTTTTGGCTATCTGCCTATTCTTCTCCATTAGGCTCTCAGACCACCTGGCTGCCAATCATACCCTTAGCTCTGTTCCTCTTCAGAGGAATCCCAGGTCTAGCATCTGTCATCAGCATATGGATTTGTATTTTCATCAACCAGATTGCTTTGTTACTTGTAGGTAGTAAGCTGCTCTCACTTGTGGCAGGTATGAGAGACCCTGCTTCATTGAATCACCTATCCTATGAGAATTTATAAAATATCTCATCAGATTCAATAAAAAAGTAATAAAATGGAATTATTTCAAACACATAACCTAGGCATTCTCTCTCATATTATTCTCAGACCTAGACCCCACTAAAGGTAAAAACTTTCCAGTCTGAAGCCTTTTCCCCCCCAATCCCAGACAGTTCTGGGTCACAGGTTAGTAGGGTCCAGTTGTTCTTCATACTATCCTAGATCTCAATAAAATGGAATTGGTCTGTTAACTAGAGGTAGGCTAGGAAAATGGCAGACCTTCAAAGTGCCTCTCCTGGTCACAGCTGCACAGACATTCAGAAGGTAGGATGCTCTGGAGTCCCAAGGTCTCCTCATGGATCTCCACTCATTTAGTCAACCTCATTCTTCTCCCTGTCTTTTGGTCACTTTACTCTGGAACAAAGTCCATTAGATTTCTCCATGGGGAGGCAGATAGTTATTGCCAGATGTTGGAGTCCTTTCAAAGGACAGCACCATAAATGGGGTGAATGAGCTGGGGGATACTCTATCCTCATCTTTTCTTTTCTTCCCACTAAGCAGAGAATGTCTTTTCTATAGACCTGCTCCATGGGAGTATGAGTGGGAAGTACAGTCATCTCTTCTCAAGAAAGAAGAAACATTTGCAAAAAAACTTTCAAATGAGTGGGTAACAGTTACTACCTTGACCCCCACTCCCAGAAGATGGCTTTGCTACATTTCAACTTTCCCCCAGGGTTCTGTGGTAGGTTTTCTGCCACTGGCTCCACACCCACTGATATTAGCCCAATTTATAACCATGTTCCTAGTAACCATTTAACGAATTAGCATTTACAAAGAATCATTTACTTCAAAGGCACTCCACCAACCTAACCCTTAAGTAACTTTCATGAGAACTGGTAATAAATATAGGACATCCTCCTCAACATATGGTACCTGAACCCCCTGAGCTACCTCATTCTCTGGGGGGAAGGGAAAAGAGATTAATTTCACAGGTTAATCTAGTTTCCTATATTACACAACCTCATATCTCTAGTCCAAAACCCTCTTGGGCTTGAATCCTACTCATTCTGTCTTCTCATCCTTTCAAGCTGAGTTGGTTGACAGCAAAATCCTGCCTGGAATCCTAGCTCTGAGGTTCCCATGGATCAATGGTTCTGGGTCCAATGGGAACTCTACCTCCTCTGCCTAAAAACTGAGAAAAACAAACAAACAGAAACACCAAGCTTGTTTCTTGGGAATACAGGACCTAAAAGAAGGGAAAGGAAGTGTTTCTTCCATCTCCTGTTCAGATCATGGCTCCCTTGCCACAGGTAAATGATGGCCTTTATCCTCTTTGTATACAGAGCAGGCAAACATACACAGGAAAAAGAGAACAAAGCTGCAGCCTGTTCTAACAGCAGCCAATCAAAGGAGGATACTTCATCCATGTGGTAGAAAAACACAGGCTGTCTTCTGGAAACAAGATGCTTCCATGTTAGGTAGTCTGGGCATGGTTAGCAAAACCCCCACTACAAGTGCAAAGCAGTCACTTGCACATCAGACCCCTAAATATGAAGGAGGGAACAAAATGTGTGTGTGTGCGTGGGGTGCAATTAAAAGATGGCATTGTAATGACTGAGATTCTTGAGAAGCAATATTTCTTAATTTTAAAATTGCTTATTAATTGGCTAGTCAAGACATCCTAACCTGGTCAGCTGATTTTTCACAATCTGGCAGTGCAAAAAGAGTTATCTTCCTTCCTGTGGCACAGATTTATATACCACTTGTGAGCTCCCTTCAACATCCCAAAACATCTCTGATTGGTAAATAGCCACTGAGGAGATGGATTTAGAGACCTCAACTCCTCCCTCATTGCTTCATCACTAGTGTCCTTCCTACAATGCAAAAGATGCCAACATATTCAATCATGTGGAATTCAACATGGCTACTAGGCTTGCTGACTTCCCTTAATCAGGGTTCACCTTGGCTGCTCAGCCCTGCCTTTTATCCTTCACAAAGATAAAAGATCCCAACCCATTTTCATGGGGAGTGGGGGAAGGGGAACCAGGAGTCTGGAGTTTTTCACCCTGTCAACCTGATCTGGCTGGAAGAGAGGTAAAAGGGAAAATTATTTCACATATCACAATTCAATATTAATTTTCCACTGCATAGTGGAAGAAGCACTAGACTTGGAGCTAGAGGCACTGGTTTTTGTCTCAGAACTATTATTATTAAATTACTAAAATATTAACTTCTCTGACCTTGGGACTCTCTGGATCTTGCTTTTCTTATTTCCAAAATGAAAAAGTCAAATGAGATAGATAATCTCTTAGGGTCTTCTCCCTTTGTTCTCCCTGTTGTTGCAAGCCTGGGAGAAGTTTAGTCATTAGATCCTAATGAACTACATCTGGATTGCTGAGGGTATGGGGAGGACTGGACTTTGGATTTGAGCACCATGGAATATGTTTGGGCAGGGTCCTGTGGGAATTATCCCATGGATCCTCTCTCAAGTGATAAGCCTCTTCTGGTAACACCTATGCTTTTGTTCAGCACTGAAGGACTTGTGCTTCCGGATAATGCAATAAAGCAGTATCTTATTGAGCACTGAAACAAGATGAGGGGCTATACTAGAGAATTGGTCACTGGGCCAGGAAGGGCTCCTCTGTCAGTAATCTGTAAAAAGAGGGACTTTGCACATCATTTGGGGGATGACTGAACAAATTATAGTATATGATTGTGATGGAATACTACTGCATCATAAGAAATGATGAGTAGATTGTTTAAAAACTTGAAAAGACCTACATGAAATTATGAAGAGCAAAATGAATAAAACCAAGAAAACATTATATATAGCTATAGAATTAATATTTGAATAAAGAACTGATAAATAGAAACATGAAAGACATAATTTATATATATATATGTGTATATATA